>NW_028327174.1:165863920-166056420 GCF_987537825.1 Furipterus horrens
GTTGCGCGGGAGTAACCCAGGCGAGCAACCAACACCACACACAGGCGCACACCGCTGCTGCAAGGATCAGGAATCTCTGGCCTGCCTCATTAGACCAGCTGTGGATCCAGAAAAAGAAGACGACACACAAAGGCTGAACTGAGTAAAAACGTTCCTTTTGTATTTTTTAAAATTTTTTATTTCTATTTTAGTTTTTTATTTGTATTTTATTTTATTTTAATTTTTTTATTTCTTATTTTTAATTTTAATTCAAGTTTAAATTTTTACTTTTATTTTTTAATTTTTTTTAAAACTATCTCTTTAATTTGTTTCATACCATCTCTCCTTCTCATCCTTCTTCTTTAATTTTTGTTTACTTGTTTGTCTGTCTAGTTTAGCCTCTCTTTCACACTAAATAAATAGAATATAACTACTATATAAATCTAATACTATATAATTCCACTTTCTTACTATATTCTGCATTCTTCCCTCTTTTTCTTTTATTATTATTAACATACAATGTAAATATTACCTACTGCTTGCATACTCTCGACACTACTTGCTACTATTATTAATCTATCATCCTCTCTCTCAAAAATCATATTTTCCTCTTTAAAAACAACTCTTATCTATTCTTCCTATAGTATAAGAGCCCTAATCTCTCTACATTTATATTAATACTGGCTCATTGACTGACGATAGCAGGATAGAGGGTAGGGAATACCTTTGAGGGCATGGGTTTCCTGCCTGGGCTGTGTATTTATGTTTTTAACAGCATTCCACAAAAGAACTCAAGACAAAGTGGACAGAGTGAGTCTCAATCAATTAGCCAAAGGGAAGATCCCACCAAAGAGCATCTGAAATATAACCAGACAACATAAACAAATGACATAAAGGGTATCCCAAGAACATCAGGCTCAGGAGATCAAAGAGACTGCACCACTGAAACCCCCAGATCTCCTATAAAGAATCTCATACCACAAAGGTAGGAAGTCAAAGCAGACAAATCCAAAAAACAAAAACAATCAGGAAGAATCCAACATGGTAAGATGCAGAAACAACCTCTCAATGAAAAGAAAAGAGGAATCCCCAGAAAGAGAGGTAGATGGAATAAACATAGCCCAAATGTCAGACATAGAATTCAAAACAATGGTGGTGAAGAAGCTCAATATACTCAACAACCTCAAAAACAACTATGACAACCTCCAAGGAAGTTACCAAGAGCTCCAAGAAAATTACAGGGAACTTACGAAGAACAACACCAGCATAAAAAAAGGACATAGAAACTATTAACGAGAACTACGAAGAAATGAAGAATACAATCTCTGAACTGAAAAACACAGTAGAATCAATCAAAAGCAGGCTAAACGAAGCAGAGGATCAAATCAGTGAGTTAGAGGACAATGTAGAAAAAAATTCCCAGACAATACAACAAAATGAAAAAAGATTGAAAAGGTATGAAGAAAATGTAAGGGAATTACAGGATAGCATGAGAAAAAATAATACCCGGATCATCTGAATAAAAGAGGGAGAAGAAGAGGAACGAGGAATAGAGAAGCTGATAGGAGAAGTAGAGACAGAAAATGTTCCCAACCTGATGAGAGAAAAAGTTATGCAAGTTCAAGAAGCACAGAGAATCCCAATGAAGAGGAACCCAAAAAAACCCACTCCAAGGCACATCATAATTAAAATGGCAACATTCAAAGACAAAGAGAGAATCCTAAAAGCAGCAAGAGAAAAACAGCAAATAACATACAAGGGAGCTCCAAAAAGGCTATCCAATTAAAAAAATGGGAAAAGGACCTGAACAAACACTTCTCTGAAGAGAACATACAGAAGGTCCATAGACACACGAAAAAATGCTCACCATTACTAGCCATCAGAGAGATGCAAATAGAAACCACAATGAGATACCACTTTACACCTGTCAGAATGACCATCATCAACAAATCAACAAACAACAAGTGCTGGCGAGGATGTGGAGAAATGGGAACCCTACTGCACTGTTGGTGGGAATGCAGACTGGTGCAGCCACTATGGAAAACAGTATGGAATTACATCAAAAAACTAAAAATGGAACTGCCTTTTGAACCAGCAATTCCACTGCTAGAATTATACCTGAAAAATACTAAAACTCTAATTCAAAAGAACTTATGCACCCCCATGTTCATAGCAGCACTGTTTACAATAGCTAAGTGCTGGAAACAGCCTAAGTGCCCATCTGTAGATGAGTGGATTAAAAAACTGTGGTACATTTACATAATGGAATACTATGCAGCAGAGAGAAAGAAGGAACTCCTGTCATTTGCAACAATATAGATGGAACTAAGGAGAATTATGCTTAGTGAAATAAGCCAGGCAAAGAAAGAAAAATACCATATGATATCACCTAATACTGGAAAGTAAACAACATAAACAAATGAACTAAATAGGACAAGGAGGGGCAGAGAGAAGGGGGATAAGGGAAGGGTTTAGTCAAGGAACGTGTATAAATGACTCATGGACATGGACAACTGGGAGGGATATGATTGTGGGAGAAGGGGTGGGCTGGGTGGGGGGGCAATGGGGAAAAAATGGGACAACTGTAATTGAAAAACCAAAAAATAAAAATAAAAGAAATTTTAAGCTTTAAAAAAAAGGAGAGAGAAGGTTAATAAAATGATCAAAAGTATACAATGAAACCAGATTTATCACAGTCCCATTTAGAATCTTAAGTTTTGAAATTGTTATTAATATTGTTTGATTATAAAATTTTCTGTTTAGAATCCTTAGGAAGTGCTTAGTAGTAATTACTAAGTTTAAGGGAGAAATTATAAGTTATTATAAAATAATTGCTCAATGTCATTGACTGAAAGTACCTCCCCAAGATTCATATATTAAAGTCCTAAACCTCAGTGTGATGATATTTGGAGGTGTTGCCCTTAGTAGGTAATTAAATTTTAAATAAGTGTCCTAACAAGAAGAGGAAGAGAAACCAGAACTCTTTTCTCTCCATGAAAAGACACAGAAAGAAGGTGGTCATCTGCAATCTATAGAAAGAGCTCTCACCAGACACTTGCCCAGACCTTAGATTTCCGGCCTCCAGAAGTATGAGAAATAAGTCTATAGTCTTTTGTTATAGAAACCTGAGAAGACTAATATACCCAGAGACTGTCATTTCCCTTTGGCCTTAAATATGAATGTGAGTATATAAAAATAAATACAATAATATTAATATGTATTATATAATTATATAAATGTTTATATCATGGTATACATAACTTTCAATGAAGTCATGACTATACATCATTTGCCTCTTTATTTTAACAACCAACACTCAGTATAGCCATTTCCTCATGTTAATAAACATTCCCAACTTCAACTGGACTACCCAACCATGGAGCATCATCCAACCAGAAATTTCTAGCACAAAACTTTGCAAAACACTTTTGACACATTTGATAAGTCACAGCACTTTCTCCATACACTGCACAATCTTTTTGTGTGTGTGTTTCAGTTGCTTTTTTACCTTTCTTGAAATAATAAAGGATAATATGCCAAAAATGTTGCTTATTTTCTTCCATCTTCAATATTAAAATGGCTACTCAAAAAGTCACCAATTTTGATGCTTTTTTTAAATGCACGCTAATATGACAGCTGTCATAATACAATCTAACAAAATTGTTCTGAATGAAGCTAAAGACAACTAATTGCTACTAGAGCCACCTTAAAGAAAGAACTAAGCAAACTTCTTGGCCAATCCAATATTATTATGTTGTGAACCTATTTGTAATTATATTTTGTTCACACATGTGACTGTTTCTTCAGAAAAGAGCATGAGTTCATTCAAACATTTTTTAATTATCATAGCAATTATCAAATTGATTTCCAAAATAATGCATTTACTTACATTTCAAACATTTGTTTAAAAACTTGATTATCTCATAGCAGTTTTACAAAGTGTAGATCCCAAAGGCAGAATGTAAAAAGAGAGACCATGTAATTATTCCATTGACCCTGGACACCATCTATCTTTAGTATTTCTGTCTCTTAACTCCACCCTCAACAGCAACCTGTACTGTCACTCAAATTTTCCTATTAAAAGAATAAGTGAAAAGTTGTGTCTTGCTTATTATTATTATCACAAAGGAAGGCATAGTTGAGGATGTACATTTGTTTCTATGCTTATTGATCATTTGTATTTCTCCATCTATAATTTTTATAAACTTTGCTCACATTTTATTTCTTTAGGGTATTAGTGTTACCACCTAACTGGTTAAAAACCTTTGGTAGATAAATGATTCATATTATAAATAAAATTGGAAAAAGTTATTTAAAAAACTAGTAGATGAAAGATTAATATAACATTATTAATCTACAGAATTTTGTGAAAATTTTTCTAATTTATCATTTCAACTTTTTTGTTTTTTTTGTACACAAGTTACGGCTTAGGTATTTTTCTAAGATGGAAATCAAAGTAGCTGTGGCTTCTTTTCTACCCAGAAGAGGCAGAAACACTTCAATTTTAGGACACTCCTGTCATTTTTGTTTCTTCTGCATCTTTCAGCCGTCACCCTATGAACAAGTGAAATAGAGTTGAGACTCCAAATCTGCTTCAAGTTGTATGAAACATCTCAAATAACTAAAAATAAAATACTCATGAAAGAGGGAAATTTATTAGAAACAAGTGTTTGCCAGAGGGGAAAAAAAAGAGTTGACAAAAAAGAAAATCACAAATGTTATCATATTTTTGGCACAGCTAAATCTGAATATAAGCAAGGCAGCTAGAACTTAATTCATTTTTGGATATTTTATAATAATAAGTAAATAATCCTTGGATGTTTTATAATAATAAGTAAATAATCTGATCCAGTTCGTCTTCTTAGTGTCATTAATCTGTTCTCTGATGTCTTTAATTCCTGCTGTTACATATCTGAGTGATGAAGGGTTGAGAATTACAATACTACCACTGGTATTTGTTAATGAACCTTTAAATTGGCCATTACTGTTATAGCCTGTTTATGTTGGCTTGGCGATAGTGGCTATTTTATTGAAATGGACAACACAATTAATTTACTTCAGTTCTTTAACATGTTTGGGTTGAATCCAGTTAAAATGACTGTCAGAAACAATGACAGATCCTGGACTGGCAATGGGAAAAGTCTACAGAAAAATCCAACCAACTGTGCTACTTCTCAAGGGGCAAGGCAGGAGAAGTGGTTGGAGGGAGGAGGGAAGACACATTCATATCAGTCACATAACTAAGAGAAAAAGAAATCTGATTTATAAGAAAACTGCAGAAATGTTAGCACTAAATAACAACACAGATTGCTAACTCTATTATGCGTATCTTTAGCATTATGATGTTTCAAGAAATATATTCTATCATTTTTGTCTTCTCACATGCCCTACTGACCATTGTACAAGAACCATATTTTCCCATATAAAACATACATTGCAACCACCAGATGTAGCTAAGACTTAAGTAGTGAAAAGCTGGATTATGAGACATAAAACATTCCCCATGCCAGAAAGATTATGAATTTCAAATGCTTTCTGGTAATTTTCATTTTCAAAAAATACTATCAATTTAACCATTTCTTTGTCATTGACTTATAAGTAAGATGGTGAAACAAAGGTAAGTGTTGACTTAGTTTATAATGAGGCTTACTGTCACATATTTGGGTTTGGGGTTTTTTGTTTTTTTGTTTTGTTTTGGTTTTTTTTTGCCCTTATTTGAATATCTGTTTTTAAAGATAAAATAGGAAATAGTTTTTTTACAAAGACATCAAAATACATGAAAGTAAATCTAATTCTTGAAATTTTATATAAAGATATTATTTTATCTTCTACTACATAACACAGAAAATAGACTACAAAATTATTTAGGATTAATTTTTATTTTCATTTTTGTATGTACATCTCCACTGGCTCATGTCGAATTCTTTTATACTTAGGTTCTTTGGAGCTGAATTGGTTTTGAGGTTAAATTTTGAAGTTCTGAGTAAGCACTAGGCTATACTGATGCTTCCAAATAATACAAGGTCACAAGTTTAAAGGTTAGCAAAGTTATAGCATAACAAGATAATTATAATGCTATGGATACTGTCTAATCACTTTCAACTACCAAATAATAAGGGTATCCTGAACAAAGGAATTTTAGAGACAAGTAATGGTCATACATGCTTGTACACTATAAGACAAATTCATTTGTAAGGCAAATGAAGTTGATAGTCTAATTTGAAACTAAAATATTTTGTATATCATTGAATAAGAAACTATTGCTTATATTTGTATGTTTAATATCTATATCTCACATCATATACAGAAAATGTTTTTGTTGGGACAAAAATGATGATATCATGTGTTGAAAGTTAAGATTTTCTGGAAGCTATGCCTCCTGCTCCCCTTCTCCCTATACATTAAGTGCTATAAAATATAAAGTATTTCAAAGTTTAGCACTGGGAAATATGTTGCTAGGCATTTATGCACACTTTTATTCTTAAAAAAAATACACAAGAGATTCCTGCCCATTATAAAAGAATTAGAAACTGCAGATAAGCAGAAATAAAAGATAAAATGTTAAATTGCATATACTCCCAAAACCCAACAATATTCTCTTTTAATATATTGGTATACATTTTGTCTTTATGTCTATATTTATTCCCTCATTAAATGTCTACTAGGAGTCAAAGGATAGGTCAGAAAAGCAAAACAGACAGTCTCCTGCTCTTATGAAGCCTAATAGGCCAAGCCAAACACAAAGTAAAGCAAAAACAATACAGCGAACATTATTAGACAGTCAAATGTGATACTGAGTAATGAAATGGGGAAAGGGTTAGGAAATACTGGGGATTAAATTTTAAATAGTGTTGCCAGAGAAAGTTTTAAGGGGATGAAAATTGAGTAGATCCCTAAAGGAAGTGAGAGGGCAAAGCTAGGTGGATGGATCCTGGAAGTGTCCTAGGCCCAGAGCCAATTCAAAGGCCGGTTCAAAGCCTCCCAGTGGGCTTGCGTTGGAGAGGGAGAAGGGAAGCCAATATCAATATATGTCCTGATTTTTTTGTCATTTCTTCTCTGGCCCATAAACTGTTTACAGCAGGTTTGTTTTGTTTTCAAATGTTCACAGTTTGCCAGACATCTAGTTGTTCGTGATTTCCAATTTAATTTTATTGTAGTTGGAGAACATAGCAGGAAAAATAGACGTTGTCTTATTTTAAGAGGTTTAATATGTGATATATTTGTCTAATATGATTTCAATCCTTTTAAATCTATTAAGACTTATTTTATCACCCAGAACATGATCTGTTTTGGTGAATGTATTATGTACACTTCAAAGATGGTATTTTTAATAACTGCTAGATGTCATAGTGTTCTATTAATGTCAGTGTTCAAGGTGGTTGATGGCGTTCCTCAGATCATCTTTATTTTTAATGATTTTTTTAATCTATCATTTTTTAAAATTATTTTTTTAATCTTGAATTTCAATTTCTGTAGGAGAAAATGCCACTCTACCAAAACTTAATTTTATTTTCAAATTATCTGGTTTTTTTTGTTTAATTTTGAATTATTAATTCATGTATTTAGAAGCTCTATTAAGCACACAGTTATGATCAATATATCATACTAATGAAATGACTTTTATCATTATGAAATGTCTTTATTTTTAGTGATATGTTGTTTTGAAGTTGATTTTTATCTATTATTAACATAGTCATTCCAGCCATTTTTGCTTACTATCTGCATTGTATGTATTTCTCATCTTTATTCATTTACTTTGAATTTATCTGTGTCTTTTAGTTTTAAGTACATCTCTTAGTAACAGGGTCATACTTCTTCATTTAGAATCTCTGCATATTTCTAAGTGTTTTTACTTAAACTACATCTCTGTTCAACAGTATATAGTTGAATCTTACTTTTATCCATTTGAGCAGTTTGTAAATTGAGTGTTTTACTTTCTAATATTTAATGTAATTATTGCTATGGCTCAATTAGATCTGCCATTTCATAATAGTTTTTCATTTGTTCCCTTAATTGTTTTTGTTACTCTACTTTACTTTTTTCTTAGATTATTTGAATATTCTCAAATATTTATTTTATTTTTCTATTGGCTCATTATAGCTTTTTGCATTTAATTCAACTCTAGAAATTATACTGAACATATTTAGTTTTCATAACCAGTATAGAGTTGAACTTGGACAACTTCACATAAATTGTAGAAACAGTACAACTACATAGGCTGGTCCATTTAACAAGACCCCACTTACATAGCTAAAATTTTCATAAACACTACACATACATAGATTGTAGATATCATAACTATAACTTTTGCTTTTAACATACTTTGTACAAATATGTGTATTTTTAAATTTATTCATTCATTTTAATTAGAAAAGAGAAGCAATATTTTGTATATATCCAGATACTTGCCATTTCTTCCTAAGAATCTAATTATATCTGCTATCATTTCTCTTTAGTCTGAATAAATTATTTTAGCTTGACTTAGTATTTCTTAAGATGCCAGTCTGCTGTTAGTTTTTACTCACTTATTTCATATTTATCTATTGGTTGCATTTAAAATGATTACAGTTTTTTGATAAATTGAACTCTTTATTATTCTATAATGTCTCTCTTGGTCTTGATTGTGGCAATTTTTCTTCTTCTGAAGTCTACTTTGTCTGGTACAATATTACCACTTTACCTTTCATTTAAGTAGTCTTTTTTTGTTATAACTTTTTCCATTCTTTAACTTTTAACTTGTGTCTTTTTTTTAGTTTTTTAAAGTATATTTTATTATGTTGTTATAATAGTTCCAATTTTTTCCCTTTGCTCCCCTCTGCCCAGTACCCTCCTTTCCCCAGCAATCCCACCCCCCTTAGTTTATGTCTATGGGTCATGCATATAAGTGCTTTGGTTTCACCCTTTCCTATATTATTCTTTTTTTTTAATGTTTTATTGATTATACTGTTACAGTTGTCCCAATTTCCCTTCCCTCTGCTCCCCTCTACCTGATGACCCCCCTCCCTCCAGTTGTCCCCCCCTTTTAGTCCATGTCCATTGGTTGTCATTTAGTTCTTCTCAGCCTCTTCCTGTCTACTCCATTCCCTCCTACCATGATCCTTAATTCCTGTACCATCTCCATCCCTTACCCCCTTACCCCTCCCTGCTGACCTACCCCAATATGTTCCCCATACCTATAGTTCTTTTTCCAATCTTGTTGCCTATTTAGTTTACCTTTGTTTCGATTCCCTAGCTTCTGTTGTTGTTTCTGGTGATGCAGTTTTCATTTTAGATTTCATTGTCTTGATCCTCCTTTTTCTAAACCAGTCCCTTTAACATCTCATATAACAGTGGTTTGGATCTAATGAACTCCTTCAGTTTTATTTTGTCCTGGAAGCACTTTCTCTGCCCTTCTATTCTGAATGACAATTTCACTGGATAGAGTATTCGTGGTTGTAGGTTTTGGATTTTCATTGCTTTGAATATTTCTTGCCAGTCCCTTCTTGCCTGCAGGGTCTCCCTTGAGAAATCAGCTGATAGTCTAATTGGGACCCCTTTGTACATGATTCTTTTCTTCTCTCTTGCTGCTTTTAAGAGTCTCTCTTTATCTTTAACTTTTGACATTTTGATTATAATGTGTCTTGGAGTGGTTCTCCCTGGGTCCAGTTTTTCTGGAATTCTCTGTGCTTCCTGGACCGGTAAGTCTATTTCCTTCCCCAAGTTTGGGAAATTCTGCTTTATTATATTTTCACTTAAATTTTTCGATTTCTAGTTCTTCTTCTTCGCCCTCTGGCAATCCTATTATTCTTATGTTCGGTCTCTTATAGCTATCCCAGAGGTTTCTGATCCTCTTCTCACTTTCCTCGCTTCCTGTTTCCTCTCTCCGTACTGGATGACTGTTTGTTCCTTCTCTATGTTCCGGTTTCTTGATTTGAACTCTGGATTTTATTTCCTCACCATCTGTCTCGTATGTGGTTTTGTTCTTTTCAGTATGAGTGTTGTTCAATCCTTTCTCGTCTTTTTCCAAATCTTTTGTTAATTCTGTAAGCCAGCTGATAACAACGGCCCTGAACTGAGCCTCTGACGGGTTTCTTATTTGTTCATCTGTCAGATTCTTCATCTGTTGCCTGGTGAGCTGCGCCACCAGGATTTCTATAGTTGTCTGCCTCATTTTGACAGATGCATTTTGCTTTCTTGGCCCGGCTATAGGGGGCAGTGCCTGTGTACTCCTCACAACCCAGCGACTGGCAGCGATCCACAACCTTTTTTGCCGCGCTGTGGCGCTTTGTTGTCACTACCCAGTGACCAGTGGCGATCCGCAACCTATTTCGCAGCGCTGTGGCGCTTTGTGTGGGGGCGGGGGTCCAAGATGGATTCCTGCCATTACTCTCCGCTGAGAGACTCGGGTCAGTCCTCCCGCCCTCTGGGCCTCACAGTCCGAGGCAATGCAGTGGCTGCTTTTCCCAGCGTTGGGGTCAGGAGCTGCTGTGGCTCGACTGCAGCCAGGAGTGTTCTCCCTGCCACTGTCCCTGGTGCTACCGCAAACAGCACCACCCATCTTCACTCCTCTTACCTGCCCGACAAGCGTTGCTGGTTTATAACTTCATACGTTGGGCTTCTGTGTAGTTTTATTTTCTGGAATTTCTAGTTATCTTTTGTTTTGAGGTAGTTGTATTCCTCTCTAGTTGTAGAGGGAGAACGAGCGTGTCTGTCTAAGCCTCCATCTTGGCCGGAAGTCCCCCTTAACTTGTGTCTTTATACTTAAAGTGGGTTTCCTATTGACAGCGTGTATATAGGTCTTGGTTTTCATCCAATTTTATAATAATTATACTTAATTGGAAAATTTGGTCTGGTGCTGTCCAATAAAAATAAAATGTGATCCACAGATATAAGTCACATACTTAATTTTTAAAAATGGTGGCTAAACCAAGAATGGGTGAATATTATTTCAATACATTATTGTATTTCCAAATATATCAAAAATATTACCATTTAAATATATAATAAGTGGAAACATATTAGTGAAATATTTTACATTATTTTAACTCCATATTAAATCTTTGAAATCTAGTGTGTGTTTTACATTTACATCACATTTCAATTTGGCCTACCACATAGCATACGCCTAATAACTAAATATAACTAGAGTACTAGACAGTACAATATATTACTGTGTTTATCAATAACATTGAAGTTAAATTTATTATGCTGCTATTTTTTATTTGTTTCATGTTTCTTTATTTTCCTCCTCCAGGATTTCTGCATTTTTTAATGTTAGTGAGTTTATGAGTTTAATTTTATGATTCCATTGTATCTCTACTGTTAATCATAACTCATTGTTTTATTTATAGTGGTTGCTCTAGAGTTTACCATATACATCTTTAACTTACAGACTACATTAAAATATTATCACTTCAAATACAGTGTAAGAGTATGGGAACTTATAAGTGTGTATCTCCATACACACTTTTCTTGTATATGTTCTTATTGTTATACATTTTAATTCTACTAATACTATAAACCTCACCAAGCATTATATTACTATTTCTTAATAATAAATAATAAAAATATTTATTAATAAAGGAAAACTATCTTCTATAGAAATTTTTTAAAGTGATAAAACATATATTTTACATTTATCCACATATTTCCAATTATAAGACTTCTTTTTTAGATTCAAATACACATTTGGTACCAATTAATTTCTATGTGAAAATTTCCTTATGCCTTATTTGTAGTGTGGATCTTCTTGAATTCTCATAGATTTTATTGGCTTGAAAACTTATTTTGCCTTTGATTTAGAAAATATTGTCATAAGTGTTCAATTCTAGGTTTGGAATTATTTATCTTCTAGTATATTTAAGATCTTATGCCATTGTCTCCTGGATTTCATAGTTCTAATGAGAAGTCTGCTTTTATTTAGATTTTTGTTTCCTTCCTTCCTTCCTCTTTTCCTTTTCTTGCTTTCCTTCTTTACTTTGCATATACTTGTCCAGAAAAACTACCTTTGCTCTATTATAGTCTCTGTTTTTTTGTCAAAGATCAGTTGACTGTATTTATGTTGTTCTATTTTGAGGTGCTGTATTTTGTTCCATTGATCTATTTGTCTACTCTTTTACCAGTACCACACTCCCTTGATCACTGTAGCTTTATAGTAAGTCTTGAAGTTGGATAGTATCATTCTTCCCACTTCGTTTTCCCTCAATATTTGCTGGTTATTGTGGGTCTTTTGCCTCCCCATATAAGCTTTAGACAAGTCTGTCAATTCCACAAAAATAACTTTCTGGAATTTAGATTGAGATTGCATTGAATCTATAAATCATGTTGGAAAGGAATTATATCTTTGGCTGGTTTTGGTATTCAGATATTGCTGACCTCATAGAATAAGTTAGGGCATACTTACTCCCACTTATAAGTTTTAGAAGAGATTTTAGAGATTGGTAAAATTTCTCTCTTAAATATCTGCTGGAGTTCACCAGTGAACCTGTCTGGGCTTGGTTCTTTCTGCCATGGTAGGTTATTAATAATTATTCTATTTATTTAATAGATATAAACCTATTTAGATTATCTTTCTCTACATGTGTAAATTTTGGTACCATGTGTCTTTTAAAAACCCAATTCATTTTATCTATGTTATCAGTTTGTGGACACAGAGTAGTTCATAATATCCCTTTATTATCTTTTCAATAGTACATGGGATTGGTAGTGATGGCCTCTTTTTCATTTCTGATATTAATAACTGTGTGTTCTCACTATTTTTCTTGGTTAATGTGGCTAGAGTTTTTTTATCAATTTTATTGATATTTTTTTAAAGCCAGCTTTTGGTTTCATTGCTTATCTCTATTGATACTGTTTTCAATGTCATTGATTTCTACTCTAATTCTTATTATTACTTTTCTTTCTTACTTTGGATTAATGTAGTTTATTTTCTAGTTTTCTTGGGCCAAACAGAATGGCAAGGGGGTTTTGAAGTGGGTAATTTTCTTTCCCCATATCAAAAGCCTGAGTTTGACATTTCCTTCCCTTAAGTCACTCAGGCTCTAGTAAAACCAAATTGTTCATATTTCAAAATGCTAACTTTCCCCTTCCACTGTGCAAGGCATAAGGGAATTTTTCTCCATTTCTTTTTCAGCAGCAGGCTTCTACTCTTGGACTTTTGTTCTTAATTAAAAAACAGAAAAAGAAAAAAAGCCATGATTTTTTTATATATGACTCTCCAGTTGTTAGGCAGCAGTTTACCTCATGATTTCAGTTCCCTAATGTATCTGAAAAGAATTGTTGGTTTTTAGTTTGCTCATCTTTTTTTAGTTTTTTTATTTTTGTGAAGATGAAGTGACAGATTTCAAGGTTTTTACCTGTTACACTAGAAACTAAAAGTGATCATAATTTTTTAAGGTTTTTGTCTGCTAGTTCCTATTTGCATTTTCTTTCTTCATCTATTTCTATTGACTTATTTTTCTTCTGATGAAAGTTTAGTTTTCTGATTCTTTGATTACATAGTAATTTTTTACTAGATGCTGGAAACTGTGTATTTTTTATTCTTCAGTAGAGAATGTTTTTGTATTCTTTTATGGAGCACCGTACTTTGATCTGGCAGACAATAAAGTTACATGTGGATCATATTGATCTTTTTAAGACTTCTTTTTGAACTTTGTTAATGTGTCCAGAGGAATCTTGATTTTAAGGCGAATTCGCCTAAACTACTGAGGCCTGAGGTCCCTAAGTCCCTAAGTATTCTACCTAGATCCCTCATGTATCAAGAGGTCTCTCTCTAGCTTTTGAGAATACAGATTATTTCCATACCATGTGAACTTCATAAAATCCTCACTCCTTGGCTTTCCCAAGTTCTCCCTCTTACTTCATGAAATTTCATCCAATGTTCATGTAAATTAGTACTCAGCCAAAAACTCAAGTTTACCCTTCTGAAGTTCTCTAGACCTTTCCTACTACTCTCATATTGTGCCTATAAGTATATTCCACCACAGCCTTCAAGAGCTCTTATCTCTACTTTGTATGATTACCCAGTTTCTGTTTGGGTTCCCCATTCCTGTGCTGTGCCTCCAATCATTAAGCTGGGATAATGTTAGTAGCCACCGCATATGTTTTCTTAGAAACCACCATCCTGTGCTGCCAGAAGTCCAATGTCTGGACAATCTTATGGCATATATTTCATTCTGGTTTCTAGTTATAGCTAATTTCTACTGCAGTTAGTTCTTCATGGGCCTATGAAGATACTTCTGGCCTCATCCACAATAAACATCTAGATGTATGGCTACTCTATCAATTTAAGGAAATGTTATTTGGAAACTGAAATTGTTTGATAAATTGTTCAAAACCAATAAAGTTAATTCTTATTCCGAAATCATTATATTCATAGTTCAAATATCATACTGTCTATTGATGAAATTATCAAAAATTTAATCCAATATTAATCAATTATATATTACTTGTATACAGTAGATTTAACTACCAATCAGCAATTGAAACATTTTTTTCCTTGGGTTTTCTTACAAATCAAAGAATCCTAGAAAAAAAAATACATCTAAATGTCTTTCTTTCCTTTTGAAAATAAGAATTTCTCTATTGACCATTTTGAAATATCTCTTTTTTTTTGTTTAACAGTTAAGGGACTAGGCCAAATCTCACCAAATCATTCCTTTCCCCCAAAGCAAACAGAAGGCATCATTCATTAGTTCCTATTGTTCAATGCTATGAGGAAAAATAATTTTTCACTAGTTATTACACCCAGAAAAACTATAAAATTAGGGTTAAATTTTGTATTTACTTACTCCATGATGAAAAATGTGTATGTGTAAGGTTCAGGATATTTCAGGATTTTTTTTACCTGTTGTCTAGCACACACAAAACAATGGAGGAGAAGTAGCATGAAATCACCACCCTTTCCCTTTTCAGCCCAGTTACTATAGCAAGGTTCACAGTCCCAAATGAAGTTTAATGCATAGTAAACTACTTAGAAACAGATACTGTGTCTTCTTCAAAATTTTTAATTCAGTGATGAGAACTAATTTTTGTACAATTGATATATAGCTCTACATTGTTGGAACAGGGATAGACAATTTGCATCGTGAACCCACAAACTTTCTTGGAGTGAAAAAACTACTAATAATCAAACCCAGTTTACTTAGTATACTTTTGTTGTGTACATGCAAGACATGAAATCAGTGATCTAATGTATCATGCTATGAGTAGCAGTTATGAAAATGATCTTGTACTTCATAGAAAAGTGAAACTTATTCCAACTTAATCCATTCTCATAGTAGAGTCCCAACCTGGGAAAGAACTTTGTGAGAAATTCCAGAGCTGTAACATTGCCGCCAGAGCTATGAATGAATTTAACAATTTACCTTCAACAGTGTTGTCCTTGGTTTAGATACTGGGAAGAATGGAAGGACCAATAGCTCTCTTCTCATTTCAAGGATCTACTGCAGATCTGCATAAGCAAACTTCTGTAGTAAAAAATAAAAAATAAGTAAATAATTCAGATAGTATCAGATAGGACTTGAAATTAACATTCTTCCCCAATTGATTCTTTATATCCTTCAGCCTCGACAATAGCTTTTCTCACTAAGAAATACATAAAATAAGAAATGAGGATAAAAAAATTTTATCCACCAGGCCCACAGAAAATAAAATAAATTTAATCCAAAAATATTTACCACTGCCATCCACTAATATTGTCTATTTGATTGAGTGGGATTATCATATCACATATTTCCATTTCCCTAGTCATTCTGTCCTTACCATAAGCCATATCTTTGTTACTCATTACTGCTATATCAAGCATCATCGTCGTTGTCGGCGGCGGCGGTGGCGGCAGCCGTCCGTCTCGAGAGACGATGGCGTAGCTTCTTGAGAGTCTATGTGCACCGCCGAGAATGGCTGTGCAGTCCGACTCGGGAATGACAATCCCTGCCGCATATCAAGCATGAGATAGACATATTGATATTTCTAGTATAGTTAAAGATAGAGAAATATAATTTTCCAGAATTTATAGTCATGGCTATCAAGCCCTGTATTTTTAGTTTGTTTATTATTTACATACTTACACTATGTCTTTAGCATATATAAAACAGAGAATCTGTATGAAAAATAACATATACATTAATAAACAAACATAGATATGAACTAGACTTATTACAGATCAAGACTGCCTCCTGCTCCTAGCCCATGATAGCAGATTGAGTTCCTGTATAGAAGGTATGGTTTTGTAATCTTATCTCAAATGTCTAATTCTTCACCTCTTGAGAGAGACGGGTTTTGCCTTGAGAGTAATAACTTTTTTTTAACATCCACTATCTTCTCTCATCAATTACCTTAGTAAAGTTTGTTTTGCAACAGTATTCCCTTTGCTCTAAAAGTCACTGGCAGTCAGTAATACAGTTCCTGGACCTTGGATCAAAGCTAAGCAGAAATTTCCTCATCAAAACTTCTTTTTATATATAATGTATAACATATGGGTTTCTTGGCTTACAATGAAATTTTAAGAAGGCATAATTCTTTAATAATATACAATAGAGAAAATGTCCTTAAAGTATGCTTTATGATAAAAATAATCTAATTATATAATTATGGATAGAGAAAGAGCTCTGTGTGGTTAGCCTGGATCCAACTATGATAATATGGTTTTCATGGAATTGGCATAGTTCACCAAATGGGACCGCAAATATTAGATTGTGCATCACAGGTGGGCTTTCTGTTAAGATTTTAATCATGAACAACCAATGATTGCATCAAATATCAATTAAGTTTGAAATTAAACATGGCTGTGCTTCCAATAGTAAGTAAAATTTAAAGGAAGATCACATTTGGTTCATATTTAAATCTCTTACAAAAATCCCAAAGCTACTTGTTGGTCCATTTTTTATCTTTGGTAGTTGGGAATACAGTTTGCCAATGTGAGAAGCTGCCCAATCTCATGGGTGTGGGGATTTGATCTAAATCCAGAAGATACTTTAGTTTTTTATATGTTTACACTTAGTAAAGCACAATTTCCAGTTTTTACAAAATATATGGACTTATAGCCTTCTCTAAAGAAAGACTTAAATAAATAGTGAAAAAAAATTGTGGGACAAAAAAAACCAAAAAACCCTATAAATCGCTTTTTGGTGATTAAGTGTTAATAACTTTAAAATTTAAGGATTTGCTTTCCCTTAATATAGGCCTAGATTTAAAGATCACAGAAAAAAATTATTGAAAAAATAAGTTCGAGGTTTTATTTCAACCATATTGTTTGTAAAATAATTCATGAAGATTGATGACTTCAAAGCATAGAGCTTTGTCATCCCTTTCTAATTCATGTAAAACAAATGGCAATACTTTAAACATGTCTGTCTTTCATAATATTATGCATATTTTCCATCCTCATAAAACCTCAACTCATGTATAACAGTATTTTTAACTAATTAAATTGCAGTCATCCCAACAAACTGGGACAAATACAAACTATAAACTAACTGAATGGATACATTTTTTCATTTGACATTATTTCAAAATTAAGATTAGAAAATTATAACCTGGAGTTCTTTTTTCCAAAGCTGTCACTGTTCTAGCCTGTGTTTGTAAGGAATGAGGAATTAATGTAGAAATTCTTTCTTCTTGCACAAAAATTTACAGTTGGGCAGTAGCTAAGGAAGAATCAGTTATCTGGGGCCATTTAGGAATCTATCAACATTTTTACTGAAAAGTGATGTCTCTGAGTGTTTATTTTTCATGAATGAAAATGGATATATTGGCACAATAGCCTTAACCATAGCTGTAAATAGTTGTAGAAACTTTGTTTGTTTTATTAAAAGAAAAATTTCTAGTGAAGAAATCCATATGTAATAAACAGATGGTGGGTAAAAGGACATGCGATCCATGGTTAAAAATTTAGGAAAAATATATGTAATTAATATTTGAGAATGGCAACCATAGATGAAGAAAATTTGTAGCTTTTATTCTCCTTTATTAAGAAAAGTGCTTGTTTGGTTTGTTAATTTTTAAAAAATATTTTATTTCATACAGAGGTCTCCAATTTCCCTTAACTGTACTACCTCTGCTGGCTAACATCACATTTCTGTTGTCTCCTTAAAAGTAAAACTTTTCAGAAGAGATGTCTGTGTGCTGTATCCAATTTCTATTTTCCATAGTCTCTTAAAGCTACTTAAATTGGGCTTTTGACCCCAGTGTGTCACAAAAGTTGACGCTGTTGAGCTTAGTCATTAACTGCTAGAATAATGATCATTTTGGGTTCTCATATTATGTATTAGTTGACTCCATAGCAACATTTGACAGTGTTAATCACTTCATCTTCCTTCATCTGATGGCTTCATTTGACTTCTAAGTCACCACACAGTTCGCTTTTTTCTTCCATCTCTTTCATTACTCTTTTTTATTCTCCTTTTCTGGTTTTTCTATTATTATTATTCTTATCATCATCATCATCATCACCATCATCATCATCATCATCATCATCATCATCATCATTGCTATGGTCCTGGGCTCAATCCTTGATGTTCTTATTCTTCCCTTATACTCATTTATTGAAATATCTCATCCAAGTATATGGCTTAAATACCATCTACATGCTGATAACACTCAAATTTATAACCTTAGCCCAATCTCTATACAAAAGTTCAGAACACTTTATCTAACTGTTTCTAGGACATCAAAGAGATACCTCAAATGTCAAACATCCAAGAATGAGCTCCTATTACCTTTGCCTTCCAAACACAATACCTACAGCTTTCTCCAACTCAGTTGATAGCATTTGCATCTAATTGCAATCATCTCACCACCCACATCTAATCCATCAGGAAATTCTGTTAGGTCTGCCTCCTGGATATGGCCACTTCCCACCACCCTCATGGCTATCTCTCTGGTTTGAGATGCTATTATTTCTCACCTAAATTGCTGCAATATCCCTTCAGCTGGGCTCCCTGCTTCTACACTTGTTCCCTGGCTGTCTCTTCTCAACACAACAGCTCAAGTGCTCTTTTGAAAATATGAGTCATATCATATCACTGCTCCACTCTACACCCATCAATGGCTTCCCATTTTACCCTGAGAAAAAAAAGTCAGAGTTCTTAAAGATGCTTCAAGACCCTACATGACATGCCCTGCAAACTCCTGACCTCATCTTCTAAATGTCTTAGCATCCCCCAGAAACCCCTGAGCTCCTTCTGATTGCTGTTTCCTTCTCTTTTCTTCCATTTTCTTGCCATTTCCTCCACATGAAAAGTTCTTTCCTGAAAGGTATTCATTTGTGTAACTTCAACACCTCTTTTAAATTTTTGCATTAATTTTACTTTCTCAATCAAGTCTGGCTTGCTCCCTCAGTTATGCACCACTACCTGCGCCCTGCCTTTCTAAACCTATGCTCTTGATCCCCGTTCTTTATTTTCCTTTTTCTTTTATGTTTTTTTAATGTACACAGCACTTGTTATTTTCTTCCCTATTTTATAGTTCCTTATTTGTTTGTTTTCTGTCTCTCCACTAAAACATGGCAAGAAATTCCTTTCTGTTTTCTTCCTTATTTATCAAAAAAACCTATAATAGTGCTCCATATATATTACGTAATCAACAATAATTTGTTGGGTTGCATTTTAAAAGAAAAATATTTAATCAAAATTTAATAGTTGTATCCTTTTGCATGTAGTTATATTTATAGCAATTACCCAAACAAGCAGAGACTGAATTAGAGAAACAAGGACAAAAATGAATAATGTCATTTCATCTGTCATCTTCATAATTTTTCCTGAGAAACCTCTGACTCCTATAGTCCCAGTGACTAAAGGTTTAGAAATTTTGACACTTTGCTTGTAACATTATGTCACAATTATACTCATTGATTTATTTTTAAGTTCTTTTCAAGCTCTTTACATTGCATTATGTTGGAGAGTCCTATTTGTTCCACAATTACCTATTGCAAAAAGAAAAAGATGTCACTGGGAAATACTTTTTCAACTCTAAATAGAATAGCACTAAACTTAAATACAGGGATTATTTGATATTCTAAATGCAGAGTGAAGTTCATTGTTTCAGAATACTAGCTCTCCATAACTGGAAATGGAACCTGATAGTAGTACTTTAACTATTTTAATTGAAGTTCTTCCATATGTATTTCCCCCTTTTAATCCTGGTAAAATACAGGATTATCATCATTTGTTATCTCTTTGGAATATTGGTTAGAAAGTTCTAAACAGGATAACCACATGTAATCACATATAATTAGATCTTATGCACTCTAAAAGATTTGTTGGATACCAAGCTATTAGCAAGCATGTGGTGAGCCAAGCTGAATCATAAATAAAGATACTCTTTGGTAACCACTGGGGCATTGTGGTCTGGGGATGGCTGTTCTGGCTTTGGCACTCCATTCCTAAATTCTTGGAGAAGTGTTTATATTCTATGATTAAACTTCCAACTTTAAACCAAGTTATGGCTTATATTTTAAATTTCAAGCTGTTCTAGAATACTGTTAGTTTATCTTTTTCAAGGTTTGTCTTGAGAGCCCTGAATTTTATTGCTAATTAGATAGATTTCCTAAACCATAATCAGAACAAAATTCTTAAAACATTAACCATAATAAATAGGTTTTATAAAAGTTCTAAATACCACTATAGTTAATCAGCTTGAACAAGACATTTAGGCTGTAAATAGCATTTTAAAGTAAACAGAGCTTTACACAAAGTGACAGTTAGAATTACATTTTCTGCTTCTGAGTGTGAGAAAATTAATGTACCAAGAAAGTGCCTACTATTTAAAGATGTCTTGCTCCAGACATATTTAACAACTGAGATTTGCAGTGGGTAGACCACTGAAGTGTCTCGTCATTAAATTATGTACCGAACATTAGAAACAGATGTACTCCTGGAAGTCTTGCATGACAACATTGTTTTGCAATTCTCCAATTAAGACATTGCTAAAACTGAAAACAGAATTGAACTCACAGGTCAACTATTTTACCTTAATCATGGAGAAAGAGAATGGTGAGTCTTGAGAAGGAGTAAAGATTTTCATTGGCAGTTTGATATGACTTTGAAACACTAATCCTTCACCCATTTTTTTTTAAACAGGTAAGGAATTCGCAGAATTATTCATTTTAAATATCACTCAAGCTTTAAAGTATTTAGTTTTCGACATACTAGTGCCATAAGCTACTTTTGCATATTGAGTCACAAGAGAAATCTTACCAAGCAAGTTAAAAAATTAGAGCAAAAAGAAGTTATACACATTTTTTCTAATCAGTAGGAAAAATAGCTGTGTAACACTCTGGAAATGAACTGTAGAAAATAACATTTAAAGGAAAGTAAAATTTCAATGAAACATATTTATTTGAATGGCATTAAACAAAATAAATGTATAAGAAAGAAGGTTTATTGCCCCAAATATTACTGCTATGGTTCATATTAGACCTGTGGCACTGTTATTATAATTCTAATTCATTATCCATAAAAGTGATCTGTTGGTATTTTTTTAATAGTAGAAAATATAATTTTAAGTTACTATTGAGCTATCTCACCTGTGCAAATTTCTCATCATGATATTTTATATTCTGACTATTTCATGAAATTTGGATATGCAGTTTCTAACCAGATTATAGAACATTACTCAGTAGCGTGTGGAGTTTAAAAGCCTTAAAAGCTGAAGTTTAAAATTCATTGACTCTAGGAAGAATTTTGAAGTAGAAAGGATACAAACTCTATAAAAATTCATTGACTCATATTCCTTCACATGATATATTTTCCATAAAAATTAATTAAGAATTCTCAAATTCAGTTGATATGTGTAAGAATTCTTTTTTTAAAATACTTTTCTTCAAAATTTTGTAGTTACAACATAAAAAAAGGAAGCTTTTGCTAGACAAAATTCACAAAAAATAATTAAGAAGAAAGAGAATGTAATGATATAGGAAAGGAGAGGAGATGGAAAATCATCTCTGAGGAAACATAAAGTGGTTGGTATCTAGTCCACAAGTTGTAGACTGTATACAGAGAGAAGGGTGGAAAGAAGAGCGTTAGGATACAGGCTCAGTTGGCGGGGATACACTGGTGGATAGCAATAGAAATTCTCTCTGGATTGCTTTAAATGTTACAAGCTGTGAATGAGTGTGGGAAAGGAAGTTTTGAGGGAAGAGGATAAGTATTGAACAGTTTTTGAAAAAAAGTAGAAGAATGAGTGAACTAGAGATGTCTCTGTGACTGTCTCATGACCTGGTTTGAACATTATTGAAGAAGTTACCACGCTAGTTTAATAAAACTCATTCTCAAGATCAGAGAGCTGTAAGAAGCCTAACTCTACAATCATGTTAGAGCTGGCATTCTATTTATTTACATTTTATTATACAAAATTTCAAACATAGACAAAGTACAGGAAATAGTATAATGAATGCTTAAGCATCCACCATCCAGTTATAAGGTAGGTCATCATGCATTATTTACCTATACTCTTTCCTTCTCTTTCTTTTAAAACAACATATATATAATATTATATCCTCTATATAATTTTCTTTAATCTATAAACATTTCAGTATGTATCTCTAGATGGCAGGCACCTGTTTTTATAAATACTCACTAGAACACCTAAAATATACTATAATTTTTTTTACCATTGAATATCCACTCATTGTTCACATTTCTCCAATTGGTTTGCTTGAATTGAGATTCAATTAAAATCATGACTTTGAATGCTTTTTTTTTCAAATATTTTTAATTCTATAGTTATCCACCAATCTGAGTATATTTCTTTGCAATTTTTGTTTTTTTGTTATTGAAGAAATTGGATTATTCATCTTACAGAATTTTTCCTAATTGCATAACCATGGTGGGTTTAATATCTTCTTCTGTCCCTTTCATTTTATAAACTGATAGTCGGATCTGTGGTTTGATCATATTCAGGTTTGATAATTTGGGTGATTTGTTTTCATAGGTGGTGTTATATAATCAAATCAGGAGTTACATAATATCTATTGTCGCTCTCTTTGATATGTTTTCAGACATTTCTGATAATTGCCTGGAGCCTTTAATTTAATAAGCGTTACATCTCAACATTCTACCATTTCTTCTTAATTCATTAGCTTAAATAATCCTATAGATTAAAATATCACCTTATAAATTAATTCCCCACCATGAAGTATAGTTCATATAAAAAAGATTAGGAAAAAATCCTGATTATTGGCTATTATATGGAAGTCTTTAAAATAATCAGTTGGGACCCCTGGCTGCTGTGGATCAGTTGGGACCCCTGGCTGCTGTGGCTCAGTGGATTGAGCGTCGGCCTGCAAACCAAGTGTTGCTGGTTCAATTCTCAGTCAGGACACATGACTAGGTTGCATGTCAGGTCCCCAGCTGGGGGTGCGAGTGAGAGGCAACCACACAGTGATGTTTCTCTCCCTCTCTTTCTCCTTTCCCCTCTCTCTAAAAATAAATAAATAAATAAACAAATAAATAAATTATTTTTAAAAAAATCAATTGGTTTCCTAACATCCTCATAGATCACCTACCAATGTTTATTTTAGCATTGTTATAAACACATGGATGTAAGCAAGTAGAATGCATTTCTATCCATTGCATTGTGTTTAATGATTTACAAATTTCCCCTCTTTGACTAGCATCAGGCTTTTGCAATTTGCTTTTGTTTTTGTTTTTTTCTTGACCTGTGTCTTTAAATAATGAGATAATAGTTTTCAAATACTAAAAGAGTTTCTCAATTTTTTTTGCTATGTAATGACTACAAATATGGCACACTTTTATGTTTAATCTGCATGATTAACTCTTTTCTATTACTTTCTTTAGTTCAAACCAAACTATGGCCAGGGGGCTGACTGCCCAGTTTTATAAATATAGTTTTATTGGAACACAGCCTCGCCCATTCATTAAAGTATTGTTTATGAGCTTTGACACAAGAGCAAGCTAGAGCAGTTGCAACTAAGGCAGACTCTATAGCCAATAAGCTTTAAATATTTATTATCTGACCTTTTTCATAAAAGTTTGTCGATCTATGGTCTAGAGAGCAACATAATAAACCATGCCTTTATTTTAATGTTTATCAATTTCTCTGATGTAAATGTCCCCACCATGCAAATTTGAAGCCACCAACATGGTATCACTGAAGGCAAAGTTGGGAATAAATGCACATTAACACACCATCTATGCTATTTTCACCATATAGATAAATAACTTCAATAGCATAGATAATAGCAAACTGTAGTGAAATAATTAGAAATTGATGAATTTTAAGAATGTACGCCTTTCATTTTTAAGATTATTTAGTTAGCCTTACTTTTATATAGTTGAATTTTAAATAATGGTTTTAACAACCTGCTCAAAAGAGTACTATTTAACAATCACATGTTGGTATAAGCCAACTCCAATTCACCAGTTCTTGTATTCCATTAACCATCTCTTTAATTAAAGCATATGGGTTTTGATTTTGAGGTCCTAGAAGAAACAAATTCACTGCTTTACTGGTAGTATATTTTATTGGTTGGCAAGTTAGCAATGAATTAATATCCTCAAACATTAAGCCTTACATAGATTTTTTCAACAACTAAATACTTTAGTATGGTTACATTTTAAGACTATAAACATAGTCATAAAGGTGCCTCTTGCAGAAAAAAAAGAACAATTTGGCTACATCTAAAGGATCTGTGGGACTTAAAAAGACTTATTTAAAAAGAGACATTAATGAATTTAAGAAAAACCAACAAGTATTTAAACTTTGAAATGCTGTATTTATTAGCTGGTTACTATATGCAAGTCACCACAGGTCCAATCATAAAGTGGTTTCCTATGGTCATAGTGGAGGCTTGTGGAGTATAAGTGTGATATTCCTACCTTCTGCCCAATGACATCTATGACTTATCAAAGAATTTACATGTTGAGAGATTGGCCATAGTCTCTCTCCATCCTTCTCAATATGGAACTCCAAGCAAGTCATTAGAACTTGATTATAATTGAATATTAGATTAAGCCTTCAAGCCACCTCTGGTGAAATATGTCTCACAGACTTTTACATATACATTTTTCCTTGTTTTTAATATAATTCAGATTTTCTAACGAATTTTGTATACTGCCAGAACAACTTTTGAAAAATCTTAAACTTCGCTTGATAGAATAATGCTTAGCATTTTTAAATTTCAACATCAGGCAGGTAAAGATTGTAAGAACAAGCAGCCAGTGTACCTAAACTATAAAAATGCAGCGTATAATTGGAGCTTGCAATGGGGAGTATTGTTTACATTTATCATAGGCCTGACTTAGGGTAGGCATCCTTGAATCTACCCAAATATTCTTCCACCTGTTAAATGCATTAAACCAAAAATTTTGCCTGAGAGAATTAGAGTTTATACCATGGCTATAGTATTAGTAATACTCAACAGACAAAGTATGAGAAATTTTTCACGTTATGGCTTTTGATCTAGAAAAAACAAGCAGTAGCTTCTTCACTCTGAAGACTTGACAAAGTAGTTTTCTTTGATATAAAAAAAAAAAAAAAAAGAACCACCCACTAAAATATGATCATGGAAGACCTTAAGTCAAGGAGGTGGTCAAATCTGTCCAGTCTGACATTCAGTCCAGCACCTGAAAAGAAATTATTCAAATACAAAGGAATTACCATGTGAATGATGTTGCTGCACAATTTCTGCATATGCTGCCTTGCATTTTTATCAAGGCGACAAACACAAACCAGCGTGAGAAAGCAGGTGCCTTTTTCCCCCAAATCTTTTGAACATCAGTATTTCCCAGCAGTTAACTGCATGTGATAATGACCAGAGCACAGAAATGTTTTGATTTAGATCCAAACTCTTCACCCAGAAGCAGTATTTTTGTTGTATATTTTAAGCTTGAAGCTTTTGATCCAGATTTCATTATATGGCAGATCATTTAAATAAGAAGACAAGGAGGTTGATTGAGGGGGAACTTTGTAAGATGTTGGAGTCTCAAAGAATATTTCCGCTCAGAGGGATTTCTTTTTTTGGAGCCAAATTCGATCCCACCTACTGAGTTAAAGCAATTAATTATTAACCACAGATATATTAAAATTACAAGATATCAGGTTGACAGCACATTACAATGAGCCTTCAAATTGTGATTTCCCAGCCTAATGATGATGATAAGATAGGACTGAATGGCAAATTGCTATTGCTTTCTGTTTAAAATTTGAAAGTGCTGTGCCCTGATCACTTGTTACAGAGAACTGCTATTCATTCAGCAGCACTCCTAGCAGAAATAAATGCAGGGTCTGGTGTGGTGGCAGCTGAGATGTTAATTCACAAGACAGCAAGCGGAGAGAAGCTGCTAAGTGGCACAGTGGGTTAATGATGCACTACAGTGCTTCACCATGGGAGACATATGGGTTGATTCTGGCATTGTTCACAAGTGAAAATTGGTTTACCAATCTTAGCTTGGTCCCTAGTGGACAGTTGTCCTTGTCCTAGACCTCCTCAGATGTTGTCCTAATTTTCTGCACAGGAGAGGCTCAAATGTGGAGCAGGAGGGTTACTTATAAGAATGCAATTGGCTTGGCAGAGTCAGAGGAGGAAATGGGCCCAATATCCTCCTTATTTTCATTCCGGTCCCTGCCAGTATCTCATTTTCACAAGCATGAAAATCCACTCAGTACAGCAAAGAAAGAAAGGCAATAAACAAGGCCAATTTCCTTTCTGATAAAACTACATCCCCAAAGAGCTGAGCAGTTTAGCATTAATTTATTAAAAAGGGGTCTTGCCCTTGATATAGGATCCACAAGACAAAAAACTTAAGATTGGAATAGCTTAGTCAAAAATATGCATGTGCCAGAATAGTTACATAAGATATGATTGTGTGTAACTCTTATCATTATGATACTTATGCTTTTAGTATC
This sequence comes from Furipterus horrens, assembly GCF_987537825.1. Lineage (NCBI taxonomy): Eukaryota > Metazoa > Chordata > Mammalia > Chiroptera > Furipteridae > Furipterus > Furipterus horrens. Next base: position 165,890,744 of record NW_028327174.1, read on the forward strand.
AATAGAATGTGTGGAATAATATTTACAATTTTTAATGCATTTGTGTATTTTAGAAGACAATATTTTTTCACATTAAATCAAAGCCTTCCCTTTATAGATAGTTACTTAATTTACTCCCCCATCACCATGAATGAACATTTAAAATTGTAAATAAAATAATAAGAAAAACAAGTTTAAAACAAATATTTTATACATAAGAAACTCAAAAGAAAAAGAAATAGGAAGAAATTATAGATGTAGATGATACTAATTTTTTTCCTAATTTAGAAATGACCAAAAGATATGGTAATACGAATAATGCACTGATGGAAGAATGAAATATAAAAAAGAATAAAAAATATATAACAAAAATGGAAGATTTAACATTTAATGAAAATTAGAGGCAAATATCTATAAAAAGACTTTAAACTAATCATAAATGAAAAATAAAATGCTAAAATAGCCTATAAATGTTCATATCTTTTCACCCTCTATAAGTATTATTTTCTGAAATTATTTAATATATATTATCATTAACTCTGCCTTCGACCATCATTCCTTCTCAAGCATATTTTTTATTTAACTTTTAACCGATTTTGGGAATGGTTCATTGATTCAATATTAAAATAATACATTCAGGAGGCAAATACTTCAGAGAGGAGAATCTATATCTACATTAAAATCCTAAAAATAAAAATAAAACTTTAAGAAGAAATAAAGATAACAGAAATAAGAAAACTAAAACGTGTTTGTTTGTTTTTTTCCTTTTTGTATTCTGCTGAAGAACCTCTCATCATTCACAAAACTATTTAGAGTATTGGCAGTGCTACATGGGCCGATTGCTAGAACAGATTTTGTCTTTCAAAATGGTCTCTCTTAGGGCTGTGGCCACACCCAGCATAAGACCAACGACCTGAAAATGGCAGCCATTTTGAGGAGAGATTTAGCGGAATATTCTCCCACAAGATTCATTTATGAACAACAGCATCATTTACTTACACCGCGCATGTGAACTGTCTATCCCTTTACTTCATCTGACATTCTTGCTCCACTCTGGGCTTCCTGTCCTCGCCAAGAGCAACATCAACTACTATTTGACTTTTCTAGGTTTTCTAATCATTTCTCCTGGCCTATCTTGCACTCCATACATTTTTAAAAGTCCTAAAGACCAGTAAACCTGTTTTCTCTAATTGTTCGTGATCATGTCCTTATTGACTGCACTTAGAAGGATAATATACCAGGTTTCCCATTGTGTCAGTATCCCTGGGAAGTAAAGTGAGCACTGAAGAAATATACTAAAGTAGAGTGCAATATTTCTAAAAGAGAAGGTAATCTCCTAGGTACTAACAAATGGTTTGATAAGGTTTCAGAACATAAGAAAAGTTATAAATACTGTATGAAAGAACCGACAAAGGAGGCCAACAATCAAGATCAAGAACTAACTTAATTAGAAGGAGGCAAATAGGAAAAATGGAATCATTTATAAAAGAGGGGCTTAATTAATGCAACTTAAAACATGCCAGACCATTTCTATGTGAAATTACAGTCATAGAATGGAGAATTGTGGAGTTAGACTATCCTTTGGGTTCTTCTAGTCTCAACCTACTTAGGCATCAAGGAGTTATTTTGGGGGTAAAAAAGAATATACTTAGTAGACAAACACCTCATACCAAAAAATCAAATAGAAATTAAGAAAGTTATAAATATCACATTGAAGTAGAAGTGGAAGAAATGTTCAAATGCAAAATTACATGTTTGAACAAATAATTTACTTTTTCTAAAGACTGTAGACACATCAAGTCCACATTTTCCTTTACTTGGAACTGAGTTTATTTTCTCTAAAAACAGAGTCAGCTTCATGAAGCAAACACTATTCATTATTCACTTCCAACAAGATTCATTCATTCATGGTCTCTTTGTACCCCAATTCCCATTCCTGTTTCTAGATTTACAGAGAGTCTACAACTGAGATTTCAAAATTGGTTCTTCTCACATCAGTCTAATTTCCTCTTTGGATTGCCTCCACCATGTTGGCCCATTCAAATCTAATCATTTTTAATTCTCTCTATCCATGCATAATATTTTATTTCTTTATTTTATTATTTCATTATTTATTTATTTCCCTCTTTCATGTCCACCCTCCACCTGCTTCCCCTCAATCACCATACTGTTTTCCATGTCCATGAGTTCTTTTTTTTTTTTATTCCCTTCTTAGAAAGACACCTTCTGTCAACAGTTGTCCCTTCTTCCCAGAACAATTAATTCATTAGGAATTACAAAGCAGCCAAAAATCCTTGCCTTGGAGTTTCCTGTCTGACTTTATATGGTTATGAATTATTTGTGTGTATTTTTCTAGTGTCCTCAAATAAACATTAAGATTAAGAAAAAAAATCTGTATGACAGAGTAGTTTTACAATAAATATTTTGATATTATATTTATCTTTTGAATTCACATATTTATTTTGATACTATACCAGGATATTATGCACACCGCTTTGCCGAGAGAAATAGCTTAATACAGCTATGTTTGAATAAATGCTCATCATAAAATAATTACAACTTCTCTTTCTTTGTTAAAAGATTATCCTCCACAATTCTAATGAGATATTTAAAACCTTCATAAAATCTGAATGGACCGTAAAGTAGAATCATTTAATTTTCTACTAGTAATCTGATGTTGACAGATTAAAAATGTAGTGAGACTGCATTTTGATTTCAAAATACTTCATTTAACACTTAAAATTATGATACAATATAAGTGCAATTTTGGATTCTTTCAAAATAAATTGTGACAAATTTGAAATTCTTTAAAGCCCTTCAAGAACTTTCCTATACAAAGCACAAGATGATAGTAATTTTTGTTTAATTTTAGGCAAAGGAGGATGTCCAATCAGAAATATTTATGCATCAAAGGACTTGAACAGACAATTCAATCTAAATATATCCAAAACTTAAGATTATCTGAACACTGAGCTATTATGAACCTGTAGCTACAAATTGGTGGTACTTTGTTCCATATGCATTCTTCCTGTGCAAGTAATTTTAAATAGAAGACTACCATAAATAGAGAAGTTATTCATAGAAGGATAATTTTGCTGGAATAAAACAATGCTTAGAAAAAAATATACATCCTTTTTTGTGTTTTTGTCATATACCAATGTTGAAAATTGAATGAAATCAGGCAAGATACTATGTGCCTCCCCATTTTACCTTATCTGTTTAGAACCATCCAATTTACTTCACCTAAAATAGAAGAGAGTCATCTTTGCATAAGATGCTCAGATTTTGAAGGGGTAAGTGCTATCCCTGCCTGTCTCAAACTTCAATGGCTCTCTTTCAATATCCAGTGTTAACAAGTTTCAACTTTATATTTCTCTACAAGAAATTAGAGAGAGAGAAAGAGTTAAGGAAGGAAGGAAGGAACAAAGGAAGGAACAAAAGAAGGAAGGACAGAAGTAACAAAAGGAAAAAACTCAAAAGGGAAAGGGCTGACCACTAGTGGTACAACACATTCTGGGAGCTGTTTCCACCAGTACAGCTATACCTGAGGATAGTAGACAGTGGGCAGAGAACACATAACTTTGCCTATGAGCAGGCATCTAGTCTGATGGACTGCTTCAAGACTATGCTGTCATAAACAAAAAATAGCAATAACAACAATAAAGTGGGCTACAAAACTCCTGAAAAACAATGAAAAATAAATATTGTCTGAAATGATTTTCTATAGCCAAGATTACCAACCAGTGTGCCATGATACACCTGGATGCTGCAGACAGAATACAAATGGATGAAATTTATCCTTCTCTGCTCTCAGGATAACTGGGTCTAACATTTAAGTCTTTAATCCACTTTGACTGTATTCTTGTGTGTTGCATACAAAGGTGGTCTAGTTTTATTTTTATGTATCTGTCCAATATTCTTAACACCATTTATTGAATAAGCAATCTTTAGCCCATTGTATGTGTTTGCTTCCTCTGTCAAATATTTATTGACTATAAAGCCATGGATTTATTTCTGGGCTCTCTATTCTGTTTTACTGATCTGTGTCTGTTTTTATGCCATTACCACGCTGTTTTGATTAGTATAACCTTATAGTATAGTATGATATTAAGTAGTGTGATTCCTCCAACTTTGTTCTTCTTTCTCAGGATCACTGTTACAGTGTGGTTCCATATAAATTTTTGAAATATTTGGCCTAGTTCTGTGAAGTTCATCATTGGTGTCTTGACAGGAATTGCATTGAATCTATAGGTTGTTTTGGGTAATATGGACATTTTAATGTTAGTTCTTCCTGTTCATGAACATGGTATGTGCTTCCACTTATTTGTATATTCAATTTCTTTCTTCATTGTCTTATAATTTTCCAAGTACAGGTCCTTTACATCCATGATTAGATTTATTCCTTGGTATTTTATTTTTGAAGCAATTGTGAATGGGATTATTTTCTTAATTTTCCTTTCTGATGTAAAATGCAGCTGATATCTAGATATTAATTTTGTATTCTGCTACTTTAATGAACTCACTTATAAGTTCTAGTAGCTTCTTGGTGGAATCTTTAGAATTCGCTATTTGCAGTATCATGTTATCTGCAAATAAAGACAGTTTTACTTCTTTCTTTTCAATTCAGATGGTTTTTTTTATTTTTTCTTTTGTCTAATTGCTACAACTAGGACTTTCAGTCTTATGTTGAACAAGAGAGGTGAAAGCGAACATCTCTGTCTTGTTCCCAATATTAAGGGGAACACTTGTAGTTTTTGTCCATTGAATACAATCCTGTCAGTGGGTTTGTCATATATGGCCTTTATTATGTTTAGGTATGTACCCTCTATTCCCACTTTGTTGAGAGTTTTTTTTTATCATAAATGGGTGCTGGATTTTATCAAATGACTTTTAAACATCTATTGATATGATGAAGTCGTTTTTACCCTTCATTTTGTTTATGTGGTGTATTACATTTATTGATTTGTGAGTATTGTACCAACTTTGCATTCCCAGAATAAATCCCACTTGATCATGGTGTATGATCTTTTTGATGAATTGCTGTATTCAGTTTGCTGATATTTTGTTGAGGATTTTAGCATCTATGTTTATGAGGGATATTGGCCTATAATTTTCTTTTCTTTTCTTTTTTTAATTTTTTTTTTTTGTAGTGCCTTTATCTGGTTTGGGAATTAGGATAATACTAGCCTTGTAAAATGAGCGTGGGAGTCTTCCCTTCTCTTAAATTTTTTGAAATAGTTTGAGAAGAAGGGGTGTTATTTCTTCTCAGAATATCTGGTAAAATTCATCTGTGAAGCTATCCAATCCAGGGCTATTATTTATTGGAATCAGCCCTGACCTATGTGACTCAGTTGGTTAGGCATCATACTACAAATTGAAAGGTTGCCAGTTCAATTCCTGGTCAGAGCACATACCATGGTTGTGTGTTTCATCCCTGGTCAGGGTATGTACGAGGTGCAGCGGATGAATGTTTCTCTTCCTTTCTTTCTCCCCGCCTTGCCCTCTCTCTGAAAAAATAAAGAAAATTATTTAGAATCGTGCAAAGTTTGATGTCAATTAGTTTATTAGCATTGATATCATAAATGACTTTCAATCTAAAAGGATAAGAATATAAAAAACAAAATAATACAAATATTGAGGGAAAAATGTGTCCCATTTTGAGAGACCAAACATTGTAAAATGTACTCAAACCATCTACGGAATATAAAACTAAGATTTTTATGAGATTTTATGTTCATTAGGGAGAAAAAAAACATTGCTCACTAGCACAAAGTTTATAATTTAGAAATGAAATTTCACAAAAAAATTCAATTGACTTGTGTGATAGAGTTACACCATTTGTTCCTAACGTTCCTCTTTTGTAGAATTCTAATGAGCAACGTGATAATCTTGAGTAAATAGCTTAAAAGGAAACCCTCCAACTGATGTCGTTCAATCCTACTATATTTACCATTTATTGTTTTCTCCCCAAAACTCATCTAGTATAAGAACAAAATATGGGGCTCAAAGATTGAGGGAAAATTTTCTCATTATAATTATTCATGTAGCATTGAGTTCTCATGAGTCAAAAGGAATTCTGGATATGTATCCTCTCTTCTCTGAATTTCAGCACATCATTGATTCATTGTAGCATTACAGGTTAGAAGGTGCAGAGTAAAGATTCAAGAGTATTCCAGTTTGAGTTGTTTGTAACAAAGCCCCCAAACATCCAGAGATATTGATTACCTAGTGCCAAAATTACTTATATCATATTCAGAAGATTTTGGGGGATGAAACTTCTATATCCCTTAGTATTTTGTAATAATATTTTGCATATGACTTTATGCATCATAGTTTTCTGTATAAAATCAATAATCAATAAAGACACACACACACACACATATATATGTGATTTTATTTATTTATTTTTAGAGAAGGATGGAGAGAGAAAAGGAAACATCTATGTGCAAGAGAAATATCAATTAGTTGCCTCTTGCACACCCCCAACTGGGGACCTGGCCCACAACCCAGGCATGTACCCCAACTGGGAATTGAACCAGCAAACTTTCAGTTTGCAGGACAACAGCCAGCTCACTGAGCCACACTAGTCAGGGTGACAAATATATGTTTTATAATGCTTTTTCTTTAAAAACTTCCCCTAAATTGGGATTATACTATCAGAAGCCTTATTATGAAAAGAAACACGGTTCCTTCACAGAAAAGCTTTCAATATTCACCCTAGCACAGTGGAACATGAAAATTTTGGGGTAGATATTTTGAAATTGATGTCAAAAGTACACCTACTATTAGACTCCCCCAACCAGAGCATTATGTTGACTAAATCATTGAGATATTCTCCAAGAAACTGGAGTTTTTGCAGATACAGCCATTGCCTCAATTTACTCTAAAGCAAGAAATGTATATTTTGCTGTAAAATCAAAAGGGGAATATAAAGAGTTTCAGCAACTCTTTATACAATATTGTCTTGAATCATTTATACATCTTAATGGGGTTAATGGATTTTGTGAAAATTGTTGTGGATAATGCAGCCAAACAATAAATAAAGATGAATGCTATTTACTTAAATTGCATGAAGCCAGGAGGTACTTTCAATAATTAGGAAATATTTGATTTTCTGTCTTTAAATGCAGTCCTGACCACAAATTCTTAAACTCAAATGAATAAACCCCAACAGGGCATCAACAATCATGTTTAGTGCTTAGAACCTGTCAGCTCCTTACCGTTCTTATAGAGAATGTGTTTTCAAAACTTGACATGGATCAAGCCTATCAAAAGAAGACTGCTCATTGTATCAGTAAAGATCCCCTAGTAATCATAACTTACCATAAAGTAGTCTCTGTCTTAGACACCATACTTCCCAGTGAGAAATAGAAATTTACCATATATATATTAGATGTCTAATTAAAGCCACCAAAGGGAATAAATTTGTTAAAAGAAATCTTACTTCCAGAAAATGAATTCACTTGTGAGCAACCTCTCCAAAGATACTCACATATTTTATTTCATAATTATTTGCATCAGACTGATATCCAGTTGTGATAGTAAGTTGAAGGTTGTAAAAGATGCTTCCTAGTCCTCATTCATGAAGGCCAGGATGAAAAGATAGTACAATGGAATGATATTGTCCTAAAACTGATAATTGCAACTCCTGGATTTTCCAAATTCCTCAGGCATGAAACACTCTAAAAGATGAGTCAAGTCCTGCCCTCAATCATATTATCTAGTTTAATGGAATAACTTTATACCAAATGACATATTTCTGGTTGCAGCTCATTCTGTCTCATTTTCTATTTGCTTAGGTACACCACACACTAGGATATCACATTTTTGTCCCTTAAAGCAGTCATTGTAAACCCAAATCTTCATTTAGTCTGGCTAATAACCAGAAAGTATAGGCGGGTGATATAGTAAACCCAGGCTTATAGATAGTTAAGCACCCTTAAGGGTGATGTGACATTAAGATGCATCTTTTATGGAGCCAATTAGGTAGGAGAATTCAATGTCTTTGAGGATTCAAATAAATGAAGGTATGGTAAAATAACAATTGTTTTATATCCAACAAACTGGTAACATGAGCTAACTCGCTACATTTACCCACATTATATAAACACATACTTCTAAAATGGTACATAATTGGTGATAAAGGCTACATTAGATAAGAGGGGTGGTTTGTGCATCTCAAGGGCGATGTAGGTTTGTATTTTTTTATTCATGTGTTTATCTTTTAATCATAACTGAGGATATGAGCAAGAGTTGTTCAGTGAAATAATTCACTAAGTCTTCCTCACCTCTTCCTTTGTGTGGGTACATAGCATTACCCATACTCTTTCTTGTGCAACATTTTAAAAGAATACATATATAAATTATGTAACTGAAAGATAATTGTGCACTAATGGAATATTACTTCCTAGTGAAAGAAGACTAATAAGTAAATATTAAAATATGAAAACCAAATTCCATATATTACCAAGCAACATGTTAATAACAATTACAATGAAATATGGTTAGATATAGTTGATTCACTAACTTCTAAAGCAGAGTTTTTTGGGTCACTTTTGTATTTTTCCCTTAGCATATTACCAGATATATAGTTAGTACTTAATAAATGTTTATTAGAGCAGATTAATTACAGATATTTTGGGTAGAGCTATGATATTAGTAAATGAATAAAGCTGGAGCCATTTGCTTCATTATCACATACTGTTTTTTAATAGCAGACATATTTTTTCATTGTTCAAGGACTATTTGGTGTTTTAGTTGGTATGACACTTTGATAGTTGGCTGCATTATTTATTTTTAGACTTTTCTTTTTACATTATATGGCAATGTACACTAATCTGATACATATAGTATACAAATTAAGATCTTTTAGAACAGTTGTGCATAAGACATGCAATATTGGATTTATATATTGGATCCCAGGATGTGACTGATTGGAGGGAAAAAATGTTGGCCTACGCATGTTGAGTAAAGGAACCACAAGTTATGTAACACACAGTGAGCACACATCTAGTTTGAAGGGCAACTGTAGTGTGTGCCACCTTAGCAGTGGTACCTTTGAGGAGGTGGAACTATTTCACACCTAATCAGGTTAGGACAAAAAAAGATAAGTACCACCCAGCATCAGGATACAGATGCAGGGTTTTATGAACCATTACTATTTCTATCTTTAGGGTATTGATGTTGTTAGTCAGAGATCAGATAAAAGGAACAATAGGAACAATCTGCAACCAAAATCCTATGTAGCCTAGGCACTAAAGTGGCATAACATTAGAAAACTTGAAAGTGTATCTGCACTTTTCATCAAACAGACTTCTTCCTCATGTGTCACAGTCATCTTCACAGCATCTGACATTCCATTCTGTCCCAGGACCCAAGGAACACTAAGGAAGATGTCTTCTTTTATTCCATAGAGACCCCTATTCATGGTGGAAATTGGATGCACCCATATAAGATTCTTCATTATACTTTCTGCTCTATCTGCCACAGACAGTCCAATGGCCTTTCACTTTGATCACCTCAGAAGCAATGTTAACCACCTCCTGGTGACCTTCTTTCCCCTGTTCCTTATCTGCATCAGTGCCTTAATCAGGGTGCAGATTTTTTAGGGAGATGCGGGCAATATTTATTCCACTGCATACAGGTACACTGAAGTCTCCATGCTTCCCAAGGCCCCACCCATGAAAGTTTAATGGGTGAACTCCCAGACTTTCCCCCATTAGGTAATAGAACCAGGCTGAATTCAGACTGCAACCACTTCCAATAACACAGGTTTTGGGAAAGCTACTTATCTCCCAAGCTGCTTAGGTCAACAAACCCACTGGATTGGAAACAGTAAGCAACTTGCAGTTGGGATTATATTTTACAACACTACAGATGATAAATTTAAAGATGTATACATTATGCTGGACTGAATTAAGATGGCTTTCTCCCTCTTGTTGACATGCCCCAGCTGTGATAATAACCAGCTTGGAGTTTGCAGTCACATTCTAGTCTTCCAGGGACAATATTTGGTGTTCTAAAGAAAAACCTGCCATGTCGGTGATCTATCATCTCTCCCTTTAATTTGTCTTCCATGACATCAACAAAAGCAGGTTTATCTGCTAAATCCTTCATTGAGATACTGATGGCACCCTGGCTGGTGTGGCTCAGTGACTGAGTGTGGGCCAGGCTCCCAATTGGCTACCCTGGCTGGTTTGGCTCAGTGGATTGAGTGTCGGCCTGCGAGCTAAGTGTCGCTGGTTCGATCTTCCAGTCAGAGTCAGGGCACATCAGAGAAGGAAAACTCTGATTCCAAAAAACCTCTGCTGCCTTGCGGCATACCTCTTCAGGGGAAAGGCTAAGGGAGTAAACCCCGACAGAAAATCCGGAGCCGGAGTCCCTAAGGCGGTTTGACATTGTAGTCAACACCGGCAACTCCTGCGGCGCACCTGAAGCCAAGCTGTATTGACTCCGTCTTTCCCTTGGACCCTTCAGCTGCGAAGAGAGGGGGGGTCTGCTGCATGGGCAACAGCAGACCCTCCATATCACCCTGCCCAGGCTCTGTAGCTTCATCGCAAGATGTCGATTCAACATGGGAGGAGACAGATACCATGTCACTCCCGAGTCGGACTGCACAGCCATTCTCGGCGGTGCAGATAGACTCTTAGGAAGCTACACCATCGTCTCTCGAGACGGACGGCTGCCGACGAAAGAAAAACCTGCCATGTTGGTGATCTATCATCTCTCCCTTTAATTTGTCTTCCATGACATCAACAAAAGCAGGTTTATCTGCTAAGTCCTTCATTGAGATACTGATGGCACCCTGGCCGGTGTGGCTCAGTGACTGAGTGTGGGCCAGGCTCCCAATTGGGCGCATGTGAGAGAGACAACCATTGATGTATCTCTCTCATGTTTCTCTCCTCTTTCTCACTCCCTTCCCACCTCTCTAAAAATAAATAAATAAAATCTTTAAAATCAAAAAGATACTGATGGCACAGGCCAACAGCTCCAACGTTGATGACTGTAATCTTATTCTGGGGGCTTTGTTCCTCCTTAAGAAGATTCACAACCTGCTGATCCTTGAGAGTTGCCATACTGGACTTGGAACCAAAAATAATCAGGAGCCCACGGGCAGGCTGGCATCGGTGTCGCACGGCATTGGCAGCTGCTCTGGCACCGACACATTTTTTTAAGTATATTTTATTGATTATATTGTTACAATAGTTCCAATTTTTTCCCCTTTGCTCCCCTCCGCCCAGCACACCCCTTCCCCGACAATCCCCTCCCCAAGTCCATGCCCATGGCTCACCCTTTCATATATTCTTCTTCTTTTTTTAAAAAATAATTAATTAATTAGTTAAATATTTTAACAATAAAAAATAACAATCCCTCCCTCTCAGACTTAAGACCCTTTACAATCTTATAAAGGACAATGGACGAAGGTCTCGAGCTCCTCTAGCTGCTTCAAGCTGGGCATGGTCGTCGTCCTACCTACCCTTGGGTCAAGAAATCCCTAATAAGAGTGGAGGTGTGGAGGGGAGGGTGGCCTTCCCACAAGGGGAAGGATCGTGCAGACTCCAGGTTGGTTGGCTGTCTCTGGACAACGGCGTGCTTGGTTCAACAGGCTGGTGTCCTTGTTGTGTTCTGAGGGCAACAGGGTTAAAGGACATCATTCAATCCGTAACCACTAGATGACAAAAGACAGGTATTAATTTTTCAATGTCCCACATTAGGGAAAAGAAAGGCTTCTTTGGAGGAAGGTATTCCAGGTACATCTCACCTGTCCAAAACCCTTTTGCCCATTATACTTAGTTTGGACTGAGGGAAATATTTTAGGTTTCCCCCCTCTCAGGCCTCTGGGCTCTTTCTATCCAAGCCATTAGGATAGAAAAGAGAAACCAGTTTTAAAGTGAAGCCCACAGACCACCCCATTCTTCACCAACCCAGCCACTTAGTTCAGCCAAACCATTGAGTCTCTGGAGGCAGCAATGCAGACAGGATTAAGTGAGGCCTATACGTACAGACAATCACTCAGGTAATGAGATCGTAGGCTTATGCCCTTTGAAAACAGAAAACACATGTTAATTTATGTAACATAACTCACACACAAGTTTATAGATCTGTAGGACTGTCTTATCGGAAAGACATCCAGTTGCAAGGCATTTGACATTCTTCTTGCCTGTAAATTAAACATCTTTGATAATGCCACAGACATAGTTTAACTTTCAAATGAAAACAAATTTTAAATGAAAAGAAACTTTAAAGACGGTTAGCTGCACTACTTTATAGTCTACCACTGGGCATTGTGATCTTCCTTGAATCTTGATTTTTCTCCCTAAGATTACCCTCCTTGTCATTAAAGGGACTGCATTCAGTTCATTTTTAATTTATCCTGTTCATTTGCATAAACACAACAAGAGCAGCAAATGATCACTTATGATCTTTAGTTCTGCTTTGCTGGAACTTATGCAAGGAACATTTAGGGTGACCTTCAGTCTGCCCTTCAGGGCACAGAAGCTGAGCCACATACCTGGCATTCAGCCTTGCCTGTAAACACCTGTCTTTTCCAGGTCCTCCTGGTTTTCCATTGTGCCTTAAGGTCCCTTCCAGCCATCTTTCAGGAAAACAACCTTCGTTCCTTCCCTGGAAAGATTGCTATGGACCGCTCATCCATCCAAGGTACCAGGCCTTTTATCTCGTGGACTTTTATTACCTTTGAAAGTCAGTCCCAGTTGCTCAGGGCTTTTTGGTAACAACCAAAGCCCAAGCATGTCTCCTTTAGGCATGACATTCCAGTCAAAGTCTTAGTCAAAAAAATCGCTATTAACAACTGGTCTTATTAGTTTTATGCAAAGAAACTTAGGTCATTACTTACTTCTTTAGAATGCCAAATTCTGGAGGGATCAGATAGGGAGAAAGTATATACAGTGTGAAGGAAAATCCTTGTCCTTCTAATATTCACTGAACTTGCATTTCTATTCTTTATATTTTTATTTTTCCCTCCACTAAACATTTTTCTGTTTGTTTGTTTTTCCATTACAGTTGTCTCACTTTTTTCCCTCTCTTGCTTCTCTGCACCCTGTCCCTCCCTTCTCCCACATTCAGTCCCCACCCAGCTGTCCATGTCCATGGATCATTTATGCATGTTCTTTGGCTAGACCCTTCCCCTTCTTACCACTTCTCTCCCTCCCATCTCCCCCTTTGTTACTGTTAGTTTATTCCTCATTTACATGCCTCTGGTTCAATTTTGCTCATTTGTTTGTGTTGTTCATTAGTTTCCTTTAACAGGTGATAGCATAAGGTAATTTTCTTTTGTTGCCTGGCTTATTTTGCTAAGCATAATTCTCTCTAGTTCCAATCATGTTGTTGCAAATGGTAGAAGTTCCTTCTTTCTTTCAGTATTTATTCATTGTCATTTTCCCCCTTTGTACTCGTGTTCCTCTCTGTCTCTCTCTGTTTCTTCATCTTCTTAAAGCAGACCCTTTAGCATCTCTTGCAATACTGGTTTGGTGGAGATGTATTCTTTTAACATTCTTTTGTCTTGGAAACTCCTTATTTCACCTTCCATTTTGAATGAGAGCCTTGCTGGGTAGAGTATTCTTGGTTGTAGGCCTTTGTTTTTCATTACTTGGAATATATTTTGCCATTCCCTTCTGGCTTGTAGTGTTTCTGCTGAGAAATCTGATGATAGCCTTATTGGAGCTCCCTTGTATGTTATTAGTTGTTTCTCTCTTGCTGCTTTTAGGATTCTCTCTTTGTCTTTGAATGTTGGCATTTTAATTATGATGTGTCTTGAAGCGGGCCTGTTGGGGTTCATCTTCATTGGGACCCTCTGTGCTTCCTGGACTTGCATGATTCTTTCTCTCTTCATGTTAGGTAAGTTTTCTGTCATTAGTTTTTCAAAGAGGTTTTCTATCCCTTGCTCTTCTTCTTCTCCTTCTGGAATTCCTATGATACGGATATTATTATGTTTCATGTTGTCCTGCAGCTGTCTTAGAGCCTCTTCAGTCTTGTTCAGCCTTTTTTCATTTTGTTGCATTGTCTGTGAGTTTTTGTCTACATTGTCCTCCAGCTCGCTGATCCGATTTTCTGCTTCCTCTAGCCTGTTTTTAATTCCTTCTACTGTGTTCTTCAATTCAGAGATCGTATTCTTCATTTCCTCCTGGCTCTTATTGATAGCTTCCACGTCCTTTTTGATGCTGGTATAATTCTCAGTAAGTTCCTTATAGTTCTTCTGGAGTTCACTGTAGTTTTTCTGGAGTTCTTTGTAGTTTCCGCTGAGCTCATTGAGCTTCTCCATAATCCATGCTTTCAATTCCATATCTGATAGTTGGCTCCCCTCTCTTTCATTTAGCACTCTTTCTGGGGACTCCACCTTTCCTTTCGATGGGGGGTTGTTTCTCTGTCTCCCCATTTTTGTGACTCCTATTGTTTGTTGGTGCTTCTTAGAATGATCTGCACTTCCTAACACAGACATATTTTTAAAGAACTTTAGATCACTGCAGAAAATAACTTATCATGAGTATTATTGTCTCAAAGAGGTAACTGAGTTAACAACTAGTATCATTCTGTAGTATAGAAATGATCCTTGAATGAAGGACAGGTATGAAATGAGAATGGCTAGCTTGCCAATTGGTGCTTAGGAAAGCTCTCACAAACATTCTTAGACAATGTCATTTTAAATTGTGGGAAATAAAGAACTCTTAAATCTCCTCTGATCTCTGCCTAAGAAATGGGAGACTGTATCAGGGACTCTAATATCCCAAGATTTCAAACCTTCTCTTTCCATTTTGCACTATGACAGGGAAGATGATAAGATTAAGGTAGATGTAGTTATGACTATCCTTAACCCAAGTTCAGCAAAATAAAATAAAATAAAATAAAACTATTCATAACATGAAGTAACTTGTACATATTACTTATATTGGCTACACAGAATGTCAGAACTAGTAGTGTTATTTGAAATTGTAGCCCTCATATCAACTTTAATACAAAAAATTGGGATTACTGTTGACAGAATTGCCAAAGGGCATGAGGTGTTCCCCTCCAAGTTCAGGCTTGCCCTGACTCAGAAGGTGTCCCTCAGCTAAAAGACATTATTGGACCTTCAAAAACCAGTCTTAAAGGAAGTCAAGGAAAACAGAAAGATCAGCCCTGCTTAAGTTTCTCTACTTTCTAAAACTCTGTCTTCTGGTTATGCTCTGTAGAAATATGTGCCCTTCTATATGTCAAAAGAATTTTTCTGATGCATTTCTTTACCACAAAAGACTATAATTTTCTTCTTAAGCAGATAAAAATGCCACAGATAGTTTCTGTTAGATGAACCTCTTTGTTATACTATCTGAAGGGTTTTGAAAAAAACAATGTCATATTCACCCAAAGACAGGAAAAGAAACATAACGTTACTGATTCAATGTGATAACTATTTTTAAGGCAGAATTAAAATAGCATAATTTCAGCAATTTACTTTTTTACACTAATATCATAGTTCATTATTTTATATATTGAAGCACTTTAGAACCTCTCATATGCTTTTAATCTATCACTTACTTGTTGGCAATTACTACTTCATCTTCAGTCTTTATACCCTTAAGAATTTGAACTCATAAAACAACATTGTTCTTATAATTGTATAAAAATCACAGGAAAAGAAAAATTCTCTTTCTTTATCAAGTCCCACTGTGAACATTTTTATATTCACTGTACTTTATACTTTAACATGTTTTAAAATTAAGGTTATTTGCATGCTCTTTTTGGAAAAGGGGGAGAAATAAATTGTTCTCATGAGACTAAATGGGAGAAATACATTAAAAGGGTTTCAAAAAAATTGAGACAACCACTCATGTTGCAAAATGCAGTTTAAAAGTGCCTGAATTACAGTTAATGCTCACGCCACAATGGAATAATGTGAGGCTACACCATGAACTTACTGGGGAGTCGAAGGGGTCAATTCACATGTGAAGAATCAAGGGACATTGCAAAAAATGGAAATGATGACACTTGGAAAAGCCATTCGATTTTGGTTAGGTCAGGGTTAAGCTTAGTTCTATGAAGAATCCTTATAAGCCATGTCAGTGAACAGTTCAAAGAAAGTTGATAGAAGGGGAGAGAATGCCCAGAAGTTACAAAACAATACAAAGTGAAATAGGTATTGGTGTGTAAGAAATAATGACAAATTAAAGAGTACTGAATGTTGAAAATACTGCAATAGAAGCACTAGAAACTGTCAGTTGCAAAAGCCAATTAGTCACTGGTAAAAGTGGAGTTTTCCTGAAATGTATCTAATTAATGCTGCTTTTCAACATGTCACTTACAAACTTCTCTTCAGGTCAAGAAGCACAGTCTTAAAAGGGTCAAGGTCCAATAGAAAAATCTTATAAAGAGTGGATATCTTAAAATCATGTTACAATTATGTAGGCAGAACACACTGTTGAAAAGGCTAATTTGATCTTTACAAATCTTTGTAATAAAAAATTTAAAAGATTATATTTATTATTAATACTGTAGAATTTTGCATAAAATTTTTGAAAATTCAACATTCATCTATGTATCAGTCAGAAAACATTGATTTCCTCTTTGATGGGCATTGCCAAATTCTAGAAAACACAAAAATTAAATGGACATGGTCATGTCTTTATCTTACAAGTAAGAGAAACAGAGAGTAAGCAATAGTAACATAGGTAACTATAACATTATGAGAATAATCAATGTTATGAGATAAAAACTTAGTGTACTTCACCTAACTTAGAATTATGAGCATGCATTACATTACATGCAACTACATGACTATTCTCATATGGAGTTTTTTAATAAAATAATTTATTTAATAAATCCGGAGGTTCCAGTGATTCTACAAGACAAGTACACCACTCTCTTTTTTTGAAGATGTTATGTTTCATTCAGTAAATAGTTTGAAATTTGAGAAATATATTAAAAATCAAGAAAAATATAAGAGAATATATTTTGCCCTTTGTTTCCCCAACAAAGAATAATGCTATCCATATATTTCAAGATAGTTAGGGTAGTGGAAAGCATATGTTGGTATTTTTTCATTCAGAGGAAGTTTATAGAACATGGTCTTTACTTTGTGGTTTATTATCTTTATTTGAAATAAAATATAGAAAGCTCCAACAATAATCAGGCAGCTTGCCATTGAGCCTGTAGCATTTCAAGAACCACAAAGGAAGAATGACTCATTGCCATACACCCTTAAACCACAGTTTCATATCTACCAATGATTTTTATAGCACTTGGGATTTGTTAATAGCTCATTAAGATGATTTCAACATTCAAACCTCCCATTTAGTTGTTTATATTTCACTGTCCCCAAAAGGATCAGTTAGCCCAGCCAAATCTTGATTCACATCCTACCACAAAGTATCCCCATTTCCACTAACTTTTGCTGGTTTGCATTATTCTTAGTGATTGACTGTTGCATTAACAGGTCCAATTTTTATCTTTACCTGCCCAAATTTAGTCAATAAATACACATATCTAAGGCAGTAAACTTGGCAAAATAGCTGTTTTGGCAAAATAGCTGTTTTCTAGGATCTGGACAACATGGAAAGATTTCAGGGGTATGTTAAATTATAGAGAAGATCATGAAGGACCATGGCCATCCCTTGCTTGAAATCAGAGAGATAGGAAAATTGAGACCAAATGTAGTAGGGCCGTATTTCAAATGAAATGATCTCAAGTCATACTAATGTCTGGCATCAATTTGAAATTCCTTAAATGAAACCACATGATTTCAGTTTTAAACAAGATCTATCACTTTTAATGATCCAAAAGAAACCTCTGATTGAAGTGCCATAGGGCAATTTAGTGAAAGTCTTACGGCATTTTTTTTTCTAAAACCAAGACTTAGGAAGCAATTAATAATAATCAAGTATGGATGCTATGAATCACCTGTGTATCAATTTAATATCAAATAGTTTTTATTTTTATTCTTATTTACTTTACTTATTTGCCTTTTTTATTGTTGCTCTTTCACAGTTGTCCCAATTTTTCCCCTATTGCTCTCCCCTTCCCTGCCACCCTGCTCCCACAGCCAATCCCCACCCCGTTGTCCATGTCCATGGGTCATTTATACTAGTTTCTTGACTAGACCCTTGCCCTTCTTTCCCCACTTATCCTCCTACCCTCTCCCTCTGGTCACTGTCAGTCTGTCCCTTGTTTCCATGCCTCTGGTTCTATTTTGCTTGTTTATTTGTTTTGTACTTTTTTTAATTTGATAGTCATAGAAGGCCTCAATAAGAATGAAAATCCCTAGAAACAAAGTTAGTTTGAGGTTATCCCTCTAATGTGCAAAAAAAAGAAAGCAAATAAATATATGTAGATACATGAAGCTGGCATTTATTGTACACAATATGTGAAACACATATTACTTTTAATAATAATATCATCTTGGATTGATATGGTAATATGCCTTCAGAAAACCAGAAATTCTCTATATTGAGGAATAAATTATTATCAATATTAGCAATTGTGTTTATAGATGAAGATTTTAATGCATAAAAATTGCATACTTTATCCAAGGTCACACATTTCATCAGCATTAAAGTCAGATAAGAATCTAAGTTTACTGATTTATATATAATCACATGTTCTATTCATTTGATTAAGAGTTTTTAACTCAGAAGCCAAGAGCTTCAGGGACCTGTGAACATCTTGAAATTAAATGTAAAATGCCATCTATGTGTACATTTTTCTCCTCTAGGGAGAGGATCATATTCTCAAAAGGGGTCATGACATAAAATATATTAAGTTCTACCTTATTGATTAACCTACTTCTGTACTAGATATCTCTAAAAAGGGATCATATACATTTCCATAATAAATCTAAAGTTCAGCCAAAGTCTCTAAATGGCATGTTAGCAGTTGGAATACATTAATGTAGCTTAGTAAATAACTTTGCAGACAACAACTTAGATGATGAGGGATTCGAATCCCTAGTTAACGTTCACATGCTTTGACATTTATTCTTATCACATCACAGAATTCACACAGGCAAATGCCACACTTAAACAGTTAATTATCATTCCTGCCATAACTTCTAGTATGTAATGAAAAATTCATCTTTTTAACTAAAATTGTTCAAAGCAAGAGGCAAATTTTTTTGTCCATGAATGTATAACATCAGATCAGCTGGTTTTTACTTATGAGAACAAAACTGAATTTGCTCGTTCTTGTTTTACCTTTGGAAATTTTTGTATGTATGTGCACCAACACACACACACACACAAATACTGTAATTCAGAACAAAGTAAAGTATTACACTTATTTTACCTAATTTTCGGAGTGGAAATGTCATAGTCTATATTTGCATTTTAATGCTAGAAAGTAAAAGTTAGAAGCAATTTAAATATTGATATTCATGTGCACATATAGGCAATTTGGATTTGGTTCTAAATTGAACATATTTACTATTGCTCCATTAGAAATAAAAAGAGCAGTCTTTACCTGAAATCTTCATATACCTTTAAATATGGCCGTGCATCCAAATAGAGATATATGAATGAGCCATTCAATTAATTCAATAAAACAGGCTGTTCTGTGATCTCTTCACATTCATAATCTTTTGGGTTCATTTTAAATAGTATGAAAGCCTTATCACATTATTCAAGGCAAGAAAGTCACCAGCACTCAGTTGTACTTAATCTAGCCTAGAAGTCACACTTAAGGCCTTCCAAGGATTTCTCAGACTTGGGCATAATTTCAGGACTGATTTACAATCAAGAACCTGGAATCCATAGAGTCCCCACATTAGCTTATGTGTCATAGATCTCTAATATGTTTCTTCTCAAAACATAGAAAGTATGTTGATGGCTATCATCAGGAAGCTTGTTCAGGTTCCCAGAGGAAGGGTAGAGTAAGTCCCTGCTTACATGTACACAGCTTATCCACTGAGCTACATCAAAGCTGCAAGGCAGGTTTTTGTCCAGTGGAGTGCAGGGTTTGATTGTAGTTGCTGAGGGATTAACTCTTACTCTTGTCCCCAGCTCATGACTAATGTAAAATATTCCCAGAGGTGCACAAGTCCTGGGCATAGACACTGGCTTACAGTTGACAAAGAGGACTTTTCTCCTTTATTCCACAGTGTGGGTCAGTTTTGTCCTGTTGAAGTTTTCTGAAAATGAAAACAATTACCTCAATCTTCTTTTTATGAGTAGTGGGGTGGGCAGGGATAGTCATTAGGTCAAACAAAAACCTGAAATTCAGCATCTAATCAATCCAATAAGTATAAAATCATGAAGGCAAGGCTTCTTCTGTAGTCATATGAGCCATGTTAGTTCTGCTGCTAAGGTTTCCCTGCTTTGATAAAGAAGAAAGGCGTGGGATCAGCTGCCCATTTCCAAGAGTATGCCCCCTTTCAATTGTGGGAATCTGTTACTTACTGAGAAGCACACAAGCCAATATTTCTTGACTTTGAGATCAATGGTTGGACCATAGACATCAACGGAGAGAATAAGGATTGCTAATTCCTATCATCAATATCAGGAGTAGGGAAGAAGTAAAAAGGTCAGTGATAAATCAGAGGTTTACTTTTTGTTTGATCAAGGGATGCCTCACAGACAAAAAGGATGTAAAGAAACCTGGAATAGAGGCAGATAAATTGTTTATTGGTCAAGCTGACTGAAATAGGCTTCAGAAATGGATGGCGGACTTCATTGTTATATTCCTGACAGCTGGACTTTCTCCATTATATCTTTATTTCAGAGATGGAAAAATGGGTTTCTTTGGTTAAAGACAGTCTCCCTGGAACTAAAAGACAAATATGTCTGTATCTTCTTTTGTGTAGGTGGTTGCAGAAATCTTTCCTTCAATATGGGAACATTTTATTTATGCAAGTACTCCCAGAAAGACCAAAGCCTACTTAGACAATACAAGTGGAGAGAGATGTGTCTCTTGGTACAGATGACTTTACCAGGTCAGCTAGTGTATTAATGGCAGCGTGAAGGAATTATGGCAGGTGGGTCTGAACCATGAGAGTTATATTGAATAAGCCACTCTGCTAAAATTAGGCTCATTCTTGAAAAACAACACATTTTTTATTCCAATTAATGGTCTTATTCTCCACTACATTTTTCATATTTTTTCTTGTAAAACCACCATTTCATTCAAGATGTATATTTGTTTTCTCCTGAAGACATCTGGAGAGTCTGTGACCCTATTGTTTATGTCACCCCTTATTCATGGAATGCCCTTCACCATTTCCCTGTTGATCTCTATTATTCCCATTGCTATTCTGAATGAAGCCATCCCAGAATGCTTCAGTCCTCTGATTTCTTCTTTGCTCTACAAACATAAGTCGGATTTCTGCACTTGGCATTTATATACATCCTATGTTGTTGAAAAGTTATTAATTTCCTCCTAACAATTTTCTAATTGGTATTAGAAGGGTCCTATATTAGAATTGGGTGATTATGTCACTAGTCTCTAATTTATCACATAGTATATCTTTTCTATTTAGCAAGTCACTTAGCCTCGAATCTTTACTCTCTTTGTTAGTAAAATGAAAAGTAAAATATCTTATTTCCTGTGCTAGGAGAACTGTTAGAAGTAACAAATTAACTTTGAAATAAAATCTATTATCATCAACAATATTACATTTTTGGTGTTTTTGTTATTTTTCATTTGGATTATTAGCATTTTTGGAATAACATTCTAGACTCTGTGCTTCCTCAACATCTTTACCAAAGTCTATCCTTGCACTTATATGAATATAAGATACTTCTATGTATCTTTCTCTCTCACTAAACTAAAAACACCCAAAACTAAACCTGTATTGCATTTACCCTTGAATTTACCCTAAATCTCTAGCACTTAGCTCCTTGCAAAAAATACATTCCCAAGCATGTTATAAACTGAGCTAATTACTGTATGTATCTTCATAGGATGGCAAAATGCCTTGTATGTAGTCGGTTTAAATTGCTTTTTAGTCGAGTGATGAAACTAGAAATCATTCATTAATGCTGGTTTAATTTAGAACTTCTTACTCAAATTAATTTAAGTGGAATTGAATAACTGTAGATATATTTTTCAAACTGGAGAGCAACCACTAAATAAGTAACAAGAGAAGTGCAATTCATATTCTGAAAAAGAAGAGAATATGGAATCATATAAAATAGTCTATCTAAATTACAAAGCTACCTCAAATAGAAGACAATTATAAAAACAAAAACAAGGGCAACAAAGAGAAAACAGAATAAGTATGGTATATATAAATTCAATATATCAATAATCACTTTAAATGTAAATGGTTAAACACATCAATAAAGAGCCAGAAACTGTCAGTGGACAGACAAATGAGACACAAATATATGTGGTATACAAGAAACCCACTTTCAATATAAAGACACACACACTTACTTGAAGTAAAGAGATGAAGAAAGGTATACCACGTTTGTCAACATTAATCAAGAGAAAGCTGGAATTTATGAAAAAGCCAAATTCCAAACAAAGAAAATAATCAAGAAAAAAGTAGTTGATACAAAAGGATGAAAAGATCAATTGTCTAAAACAACAATTCTTAATGTGTACATACCTAACAACAGAGCATTGAAATATGTGAGATAAAATTAATAGAATGGCATGGGAAAATAGATGAATTCACTATTATTGCTCTTTCAATAACTGACAGATCTAGCAGGCAGAAAAGTAGTAAGGGCATAGTTAAACTCCACAATACCATCAATCAATTGGATATAACTGACATTTATAGAATATCTCAGCCAACAACAGCTGAATGCCCATTTCTCCAAGCTCACATGGAACATTCACCAAAATAAATCACATTCAGAGCCATAAAATATACTTTAAAAATTTAAAAGAATGTAAATCATAGAATATCTTTTCTCAGACCACAGTAATATTAAACTAGAAATCAACAACAAAAGTACCTGGAAAAATCCACATACCCAAATACTTGGACATTAAACAACATGCTTTTGTATGACAATAGGTCAAAGCGGAACTACATGAAAAATGATGCAACTTATCAACATTTGTGGAATGCATCCAAATCAGTGTTTAAAGGAAAATTTACACTGAATACATGTAAAAGGAAAAATAATCTAAAAATCAATAATCTGAGCTTCCACCTTAAATAAAGAAGGTAAAATTAAATTCAAAGTAAGCAGAAGAAAAATAAAAATTAGAGCAGTAATCAATGAAATTGAAAACAGAATAGAGAAAAATGAAACCAAATGCTGGTTCTTTGAAAACAATAAAATTGAAAAATATCTATCTAGACTAAGAAAAAAAGAGAGAAGACTCAACTTTTCAAAACAGAAAGATGATGCCACTCCTGATCCTACATACAATTAGCAGATAATAAAGGAATGAACAACATATTATCTACAAATTTGAAAACTTAGACAAAATGGATCAGTTATTTAAAGATACAATCAACAAAAAGTCAACAAAGATAAATAGATCATATAAATAAGCTTATTTTTATTTAAAAAATTAAATCAGTTATTAATAACCAAAACACAAGAAAAAAAAGCAAAAAACACCAGTAATTGTGAATTTGTCTATTTTCCTTTTCAATTTTATCAGTTTTTATTTTGTTAAGAAGCCCTCTTGATAGGTACAAACTCACTTAATATTGTTATACTTTCTTAATTATTTGACCCCTTTATCAGTATCTAATGTCTTTCTTTATTCCTGACTATATTCCTTTTATGAATTGTACTTTGTATTATATTAATAAAAGTGATGCATCTTTCTTTTGATTAATATTTGCATAGTACATCTTTTATCATATATTTAATTTTAACATGTGTGCTTTTATGTTTATATTTTATATTTCTTTTAGGCATCTTATATATAATTGAATCTTGCATTTTATCCAATTTGACAAAGTGAGCCTCTTAATTTTACAGTTAGATAATTTACATTTATTCATATGGCTGGATGCACATTTAACATTTTCAAATAGTTTTCCACTGGTTCTAGTTGTCCTTTGTCTCTTTCATTCCTCCTTTTCTGCTCTTTTATTAATTGAGTATTTTTTATTATTTTATTTTATATCTATTCTTGGTTCATTATTCATACCTCTTTTAAACCAGTAATTGTTATAGATTGACAATACTACTACAGTCTTTTTTCATGTCTAGTAAAAAAAATTAAGATTCCTAATTTTTCAGTATAATCTTTTGAACTAAAGTTTTTACATTTTAATATATTTTTCTCATTTTTGCTAGAGTAAGTGGAATCATTGCCCTCTATTATATTTTTAAGTAAAAATAACGATAAGTAATTTACTAACAAATTGAACTTTTACTTTGTGCCAGATGCTTTGCTAATTTACAGGAATCATGGCATTTAATATATATAACTCCATAAAGTAAATACTATACTTATCTCCATTTGGTAGCTCAGGGACTTTATGAATAGAAAAAGTGACTTACCCAAAATTACACATCCTTGTGATATTTGAAATTAACCAGTTTAATTCCAGAGTTAGCAATCTCAATGAATACATTACAATTGCTGGCACATAGTAAATTTATTAAACTGTAAAAGTTGAATGGTAGTATTTTTAGTTTGTTTTCTAAAATCCCCTACAGAAAAAAAATTAGTCTGCAAATGGCAACTTGTTGGTTTCCTCTTACTCACTAGCTAGCTAATACTTTTGTTTCATACCTTGTTGCATTTGTTAGTAACGTCAGAAGAATTAAAACAATAGTAAAGATAAATATTTTACTTTTTATTTTAAGGTCAATGTTTCTATGCTTTTACATTCAGTTTATGAGGATCTGAACAGTAACAAATAAGTGTATTTTATGATCTCTCATTCTCTGCTATTTAAACCTAGTATAGTCATATATTAATTACATTACAAAACAAAAATAATTAAGAGATCAAAAAATATTATGGACAAATAAAATAAACATTCTCTAACTCAATGAAAAAATCATTGTTATTTATGAATATAATGATATGTACTTTGAACACTTTTTTTCCAGTAGAGAACTCAATCAATAATAACATTCAACAAATTTTTACTAATTACTTAAAAGGGCTAGAAGATTTTCACTGTTCATAATGACTAACATTATCTTCCATATGTCAAGTGCCTAAAAGACAGAATTTTACCCAGTATTCAAACAGTGACATTAAATTGCAGCAATCTGTTCTAGACCCAAATCCAAAAGTATTGATATGATAATTTCAGTGAATTATAGTGATGAGTTAAGAATATAATCTTATCAAACACATTTTAAATTCTTGTTTGCAATGAAGTAATGTATTGTTATGTGTCATCTAATTCATCCTAAAGGTTAAATAATAGATTCTTATAACATAAATATATCTGCATGATGCCAGAAGCTCTATGGCTTAGTGAAGCTCAGGTACAATTTCTTACATAGTAAAGGAATCTCCAGATTTTGTCTTCTAAAAAGCCATCAAAGTGAGGATACCTTTATACAGTATCAATAAGAATGAGTCTATGTGAGAATGATACCTTAAAACTAAGTAAATGACAACACTTCACTAATTTCTCCTTCCTTCAGGTGACAGGTGACTCAAGGGAGATCAAAAGAATTGGGCATGTAGAATGCATTTTAATATATGGATATTCTGTAATTGTACCACATACACTTATTTCTCTATCAAGACTAATAGCTCCCTAATGAACAGTCATGCAGATGTGTATCTATATCTATATGTATAGGTAGATATCCATAGATATAGATGATATAGATATACACACAGATATAAGTATACTACATGCATTTTTTCTAGTAAAATTATGGTTGAAAATCAATGATAGAAATCTAAATATAAAACAAGGCCATGCAGATAGATTTCAAACTGAATTTTAGGATAAATTTTCTAGCTATCCTTCAAGCTTGCATTACCCAATATTGTAGTTACTAGTCACAAATGGCTGGTTTGGCTCAGTGGATTGAGCGTTGGCCTGTGAGCTAAGTGTCGCTGGTTCGATCTTCCAGTCAGGGCACATCAGAGAAGGAAAACTCTGACTCCAAAAAACCTCCGCTGCCTTGCGGCATACCTCTTCAGGGGAAAGGCTAAGGGAGTAAACCCCGACAGAAAATCCGGAGCCGGAGTCCCTAAGGCGGTTTGACGTTGTAGTCATCACCGGCAACTCCTGCGGTGCACCTGAAGCCAAGCTGTATTGACTCCGTCTTTCCCTTGGATCCCTCAGCTGTGAAGAGAGGGGGGGTCTGCTGCGTGGGCAACAGCAGACCCTCCATATCACCCTGCCCAGGCTCTGTAGCTTCGGCTTCACTGGAGAGGACACTCCAGCGTCATCGCAAGATGTCGATTCAACACGGGAGGAGACAGATACCGTGTCACTCCCGAGTTGGACTGCACAGCCATTCTCGGCGGTGCAGATAGACTCTTAAGAAGCTACACCATCGTCTCTTGAGACGGACGGCTGCCGACGACGAGTCACAAATGTCCATTTAAATTAATTAAGATTAAACAAAGTGTAAAATTGATTTTTGTATTTACATTAGCCACATTTCAAGTGCTCAATCCCACACATAACTAGTGGTTAACATACTGGACAGCACAGATATAGAATGTTTCCATCATCACAGAAACTTCTAATAAAGAACACTGTTCTAAGTATTAATTCTACAAAAGTGTTACATTTCAAATTATTCACAGAGCTTTAACCATAAAGACTCAAGTCTCACTATACATGGAGGATCATCAGCCATAAGACAATAGGTTTTTTACAATATTAGATGGGAAGTGTTAAAGCAATAATGCCCCTGAGCCACTTCTGAATTATGATTCCCAAAGGAATGTTTAATGAGGCTGAAGTGGAAATTTCATGGTACTGAAAATTGGAGGATCAATTTTTTGCTTGCATTTCAAATAGAAAACAGCTCTTCATATAAAAAAAAAAAAGTTAAAAACTACATACAAGCACCAGATCAAGGAGATCACATATTGAGCAGAAATAATGCAGTTGTCAAAGAGAACAAGAGCTGAAACATCACTCATCTATAGTCAGCATATGCAGAGCTTGTTGGAGAGAAGCAAAACCATACATAATCATAAATTAATTGAGATTCATTAGTTGAAAACAAGATTTTTAGCAGGTACATAAGCAATACATACATACATACAATTTAGTGATACACCTCTAAAGAAAGAAGTTGTCACAAAAGCAGATTGCATCTCTGGGAACAAACAGCACATAAAATAAAATAAAAAGATCTAGCAGTATTTTCAAGCTACATGACTTCAGGTTTATCACCTTGTCTTTAAAAACAAAGCAGGCAAGTAGATATTAAAAACAGATATATATATAGACTTCTAGCCAAGATGGAGGCGTAGACAGACATGCTGCATCTCCCCCCACAACTAAGAAGGAATATAACTACCTCAAAACTAGAAACAACCAGAAGTTCCAGAAAAACAAACTGCATGGAAGTCCAGCAAACAAAGAAATAAAGAAGAAATACTCATCCAGACAGGTAGGAGGGGCAGAGCCAGGGCGAAGAGGACATGGTGTGTGGTGGCAGCAGCGGCAACAGCGGCAGGCCAGCAGAAAGCGCAGTTACATGTTTTAAAAAGTCAGGAGGAACAACTGGTGAGTATTCCCAGCTCCTCACAAGACCGCACAGCTCACTGTCCCAGCACCAGGGAAAATCAAGCTTCATGACTTTTGACTGTGCAGACCAGTGGGGGTTGAGACGGAGGAAAAAACTGCCAGTCTCTCAGCAGAGTCTGCTTGTTTCAAGGGCCCCGATGGACCTAGAATATCCGCAGACCCACCCACTCTGGGAACGACAGCCAGGGCAGCAGCTAGACGGGCGCCAGTCAAGTGCAGAAGTGGGAGAGGTGCCTGGAAAAGGGGCGAGTGCTGGGCAAGCGGCATTGTTTCTTCTCAGACCCTGCCCCGCATACAGCGCCACAATGTGGTGAAACATGTCACCCTTTACTGATGAATCCCTAAGGCTCCGCCCCTTACAACATAGTAGGAGTGACAGCTACATCTGGGACACAGAAGCAAACAAACACAGGAGACTTCCAGCCAAGATGGAGGCCTAGACTGACATGCTCCATCTCCCTCCACAACTAAGAAGAGCTACAACTACCACAAAATCAGAAATAACCAGAAGTTCCAGAAAATAAATGGAAGTCCAACATATGAAGTTATAAAGAAGTGGTGCTCATCTGAACGGGTAGGAGGGGTGAAGGCGAGGAGGAAAGGTCAAGCTGTGCTGTCTGCGGCAGCAGCAGCGACGGAGGCAGGACAGTGGTAAGCACAGACACCCATATTTAGGGGGAGGCGAGAAGCGCCTGGGGAGCACCCCTGGCTGCAGACCAGACCCGTCAGCTCGCGATTCCAAAGCCGGGGAAGGCAGACCTCCATTGCCTTAGACTGTGAGGCCCGGAGGGGGTGGGGACAGAGGAGGAGGCTCCCGGTCTCTCAGTAGAGAGTGAACAGCAGGAATCCATCTTGGACCCCCACCCCTGCAGAAAATGCCACAGCGTGGTGAGATGGGTTGCCTGGTTGTGACCAATGCATGGGGCTATGCCCCCTATAGCATAGGAGGTGTGATGGCCCTGCCCAGGAACCAAAGGTAAACACAAAACAGTCAGGATGGCACAGATCATGATAGAGATCCCAGTGGCACAGCTGACCAGACAGCAAATATCTAATCTAATGGCTCAGCAGATAGGAAATCTTTCTGAGGCACAGTTCAGAGCTTTGGTTATAAAAATGCTTACAGACCTAACAGCATATCTTAAACAAGACAGGGAAGGAAGGAAGACTAGTCCTGCTGAAATGAACAAAAACACATATGAAACTAGTGGAGATGGCAAGAAAACCAGGGATCAAATCAACAAATCGGAACATAGGGAAGGAAAAAAAACAGTCAACCAGTGCAGAAAGAGGAAACGAGAAGTGAGGAAAATGAGGAGAGGCTCAGAAACTTATCAGACAGCTATAAGCAGGCCAACATCCAAATCATAGGGCAACCAGAAGGGGAAGAAGAACTAAGAATTGAAAAATTATGTGAAAAAATAATGAAGCAGAGCTTCCCTAACTTGGGGAAGGAAATAGACTTACTGGCCCAGGAAGCACAGAGAGTTCCGAATAAACTGGATGCAGGGAGAACCGCACCAAGACACATTAGAATCAAAATGTCAAAAATGAAGGATAAAGAGAGAATCTTAAAAGCAGCAATACAGAAGAAGAGAATTACATACAAAGGAGTCCCCATAAGACTATCAGCTGATTTCTCAAAAGAAACTCTGCAGACAAGAAGGAACTGGCAAGAAATATTTAAAGTAATGAAAAGCAAAAACCTACCACCACAATTACTCTATCCAGCGAAGCTGTCATTCAGAATAGAAGGGCAGAGAAAGTGCTTCCTGGACAAAGTAACACTGAAGGAGTTCATTAGATCCAAACCACTGTTATATGAAATGTTAAAGGGACTTGTTTAGGAGAAGGAGGATCAAAACTATGAACATTAAAATGAAAACTGTATCACAACAACCAACAAAAGCAGCTAGGGAATTGAAACAAAGGCAGACTAAGTAGGCAATGAGAGTGGGAAAAGAATTATAGGTATGAGGAACATTTTGGGGGGAGGTCAGTGGGGAGGAGGAAGTGGGGGAAAGGAGAGAGATGGTATAGGAATTAAGAAGCATAGTAGGAGGGAGTGGAGTAGACAGGAAGATGTTGAGAAGAACTATATGCACAACCAATGGGCATGGACTAAGGTGGGGCAACAACTGGAGGGAGGGGGGTCACTGGGTGGAAGGGAACAAGGGGAAAAGAAATTGGGACAAGTATAATAGCATAAACAAGCATATTAAAAAAACAGATAAATATATATATAAAATACTTTTATTTATAAGGAGATATATTTTTAAAGCTCTAATTTTGTGTATTGGGTTCTCTAACTTTAAAAATATAGTAGTCACCCCTTGTCTGTGGTTTCACTTTTCATGATTTCAGTTCCTCACAGTAAACCATGGTACAAAATTGTTAAATAAAAAGTTCCAGAAATAAATAACTCATAAGTTTTAAATTGTCCACCATTCTGAGTAGTGTGAGTAAATCTAATGTCATCCTGGCTGGTCCCACCCAAGGTGTGAATCATCCCTTTGTCCACTGTATCTGCACTGTATAGACTACCCACCTATTAGTCACTTAGTAGCCTTCATGGTTATCAAAACCGACTGTCAGAGTATCAGAGTGCTTGTCTGAATGACCTTTATTTTGCTTAATGTTCAAGAGTAGTGATGCAGTTTAGATATGCCCAAGGAAGTTGTAAGGTGTTCCCTTTAAGTGAAAAAGTGAAAGAATACAATAAGATATTTTGAGAGAGAGACCACAGTCATATAAAACCTTTATTATTATTATCTATTGTTAATTTCTCATGATCTTTAATTTACAAATTAAATTTTTATTATATATATCAACATAAAGAAACAAGCATGGTATATATAGCATAGGGTTTGGTACTATGCACAGTTTCAGGCATCCATTGCGGGTCTTAGAACATATCCCTCATGGATAAAGGGGGACTACTGTTTCCCCTTTTTAAATCTCCAAACACTCTTTAGTTAAGAAATATCTAGTTGTTACCATCTAAAAAAGGCTGTATTGAATGAGATCTACCTTTCTATGAGTCAAAATTCTTGTTTCTAGAGGAAAAGAGTCAAGCCAGAGCTTTTCCTACCTTTATAGAATTCTGGCAAAGCTTATTCAGTGTGTTTGTGTATGTGCATGCTGCATGCATACATGTGCTTATTTGTGTATGTGTGTTTTAAGATAAAATTACAGCAATTCTACATAGATTATGAAGACATCGCCCACCTCTGTTCTGGTTGAACTGGAAAGCAAACCAAACTTTCAGGAAGAGACTATAAATCTACTGAGATTTTATTTTTATCAGCACTGAGAATTACCATCACCCACAGGTTCTTCCTCAAGATGTAAATGATTAAAAGGTCTGTCAGATGATGTCATCCCTTATTACATTCAAGAAAACTTTGAGATTCCCCCTTTTTGTTTCTTGCATGTGACCACACTGCAGTGGAATACAACAGATAAATGAGAAAAAACATCAAAGATAGCAAGCCAAATTCACTTCCTTTCATTGAAAAATCACTTGAAGCAGATATTTATCATATAGAATAATAACAACAGTAATTCCAATACAAAAGTCACCCCAAAATATGAATAGAGTAACTAGTAAAACATTTCACACACATTCAACTTTCTAACACTCATCAAATAAACCCAAGAATGAGGTAGAGTCCCATTTGATGTCCTTTCAGGTAGTTAAGATTTAATATCAGTGCAAATTTTATTCCTTCTCATTCACTACTTTTTGCAGCTATATTCTTGGCACTGATTTAGTCCACCTTCTGAGGTCAATCCATATGATTTAAAGGCTGTCTCTCTCCTCATTCCCTACAGTAATTAGTCTGCCTTGCTCAAGAATGTTGCTTGCCAAGGATCATTTTAATTGGGTACTACTTTCTATAACTAAGTATAAAAGTCATGGTTGGTGGCCCTAAAGTTTGGTGCATAAAATACCCAAATGACCCAGTATCAATGGATGGATGTCTCTGGAAGTTTTAGTTTCTTGTCATGGCTGTTGAATGATCTTAGTTATCTATAAGAAGTAGTATCTATTATCTTAGAGTCATTAAAATCTATATCCAGTATCCACACAAACCTCACAGTAATTATTAAAAACTTATACCATGATCCTAGATTCCAGACTCTTGTTACATTGAGTTTTACAGGGTGTAGTTACCTGTTCTGCCTAGGTTTTTATTTTTTTTATTTTTTACACACTGAAGCTAGTTCACCAAAAGCTCACAAAAGTGAATGGGCCTTTATGTGAATAAGCATAATTTATTAACATTAGCAGTAACACCTTCAAAGCATTTATTCATGTATATTGTACTAGGTACCATACACTTGGGATATTTGATGTGCAATAATTACTAATGCAAAATTGTAGCAATTTATAACCTAAGAAAATATACCTTTTGCACTGTTAGTTTAGAAAATGCAAATTTTTATTTGTCTATTCTAGAGCTGTATTCTAACATAGCACTTAGTACAGCATAATTCCCTCTTGAAGGCCTTTCTGCATTAAATACTTCAGAAGAAACTACAAGCTGAGGCATTAGAGAATAGGGGAGAAGATGCATTGACTTTGGAGCTAAATAGAACTAGGTTTCAATTATGCTTCTGACACTTAGTGACTGTGACATTGAAGAAGTGTTTTAACTCTGCTAGGCCCTTTTCTTGATCTGTAAAATAGAGATATAAAATTCCTACCACATTGTTTATAAGGATAAAGAAGACCATATGTGCATCATAAACAGTCAATATATGGTTGCCCATATTATTCTTTTAAAGTACCAATAAACATTACACACATACACAATCCTTTTCCAAAAGGTCTCTCTGGTGACACCTGTGATATCTTCTAGACATACAGCAGCTTTCTGTTGATCTTGCTTGTACTGTAGTACACACAAATGTATTTTATAAACATTTGCAAAGGCCTGGTTGCATATATAAATCTCCCTTTTTTAAAGTCAAAGGGGATTCTTCAGGTGAACAAGATTTTAAAACTTAGAGGTTATTTCCTACAATCCTCACATTTCTATTCTTATACTTCATATAAACAGTAGATTCTATAATATGTACTAATATATTTTTGAAAATGGTTACCTAAATCTATTAGGTCCACTATTTTGTAAAGAATACAAAATACATGTATAAACATTCATGTACACACATATTGACAGATCATGCTTCCCAATGATCTTATATTTAATTTATGGTAGAAAGTTTTGTCCCATTTTTATCATTTCCTATTATATACAAAAGGGGGACTTGTGTTATAAAGCCTATTTCATTGTTTCAAATGCATTAAAATTACCATTTTTATTTTCTTAACTTTTTTTTTTTTTTAACGTTAGACAAATCATCCCACATCAGAGTTTACAACAGGGGGATCCTCCTATAATACATTTGGAATAGTATTACTTCACAGAATGAATTCAATCTGAACACAAAGCTAATTTTTATCTGAGCCAGCTGCTTTGCAAGGAAAATGGAACTATAGAATGAGATAAGGAATGTTAGTTCTTTATCACTCATGTAACAAATCTCTTAATAATACAGAATAGCATGTTATTTTTAGTGACAATATTACAATGGTAATGAGAAAAGAAAACAATTATATATTCATTCTTCTGATAGGTATTACAATAAGATTGGGGACAAAGAATTTAATCAATTACCCTTGACCAAAAGGGAAATAGGAATAGGAAAAGAAGAGTCTTGGAAACAGGAATAAAAAAATCCACCATGCTGGAACAAATTCAATCCCTGTCCACTTCCGGAGACTCTTATCAAATTCTTATCAGAATCTACTTAAATTCCTGTTCCTTGTTGTCAGAGTCTTCTATCAACTGCCACCTCATCAAAAAGTGCTTCTTCCTGTTATCCTTCCTTAACCAGCCCTGCAGTACAAGCACAGAGCCCAGCATCTCCTGGGCCATCTCTTGTATCAACAATCCCAGAATTAAGCAAAGGAAATGGCCTGTGATGGAAAAGGAAGAAATCCTAAGTGTGGAACAAAAGCCTGGGGGACTTAATTATCATAATTTCAGGAAACTCATTATGTGATGCTCATCATTACATTGGGAGAAGATATTGTAGGGAAGTAGATTATTTCTGGTGGAGACTACATGTTTCATTCTTTACAGTGATAGTGCAATTATTTAAAAATGCAAAATTGAAGTTATTATGAGCTTATGTTTATTTTTATGTTTAAAAAATTGGGACAGTGGCCCAATTTAAAAAATTGTGATGGTATTAAATAATTCTGACAGCATTACATTACCTGGGCCAACAGAAAGTCTTTATGAACTTTCTGAATGATGTTTTCAATTTACAGCATTTAACATATATTCTTATATTTTTATAATAATTTTTATTTTTTTGTCCCTTTTAACTGGCCTTTGTAAACTAGTAGATAGAAAAATGACATGATTATCAAAAATAATTCTGTGAATATAGCCCAGGGCTCTGAGAAATGTTCAAAATTAAACTTCTTACAGAAAAAAAAAAAAAAAAAAGAATTCACATGACCAAGAAAATAAAATAATGATAATAAGGAAAGATCTATGACATGCTTCAACTTGAGAACAGCCTCTATTTTGGCCAGAGACAGCAACAAAAAGAATAGAACCTGTTAAGTCCAAACCTGTAGTTGTCTGGGCTCTGGCTTCTATTGTTTTTGTCTACTAAGAATAAAGGTTGTTTTGTGATACAAACAGCTTCAGATTTCCCAGTACCTCCCCCTGCCCCACAATTCTCTTGTGATGATGACGGTGCTGAGTTGAGAAGACACTGACATGGAGGACCACAGGGACTGGACATAATTAAAGTGAGGTCCCCAGACCAATGGCATCAACTTCTCCAGGGAATCTGTCAGAAATGCTACCGTATCAGAAGCTTTGGGGTGGAGCCCAGCAGTCAAGTTAAGCGAGCCCTCCAGGTGACTCTGATTCCTGCCAGAGTCTGAGAATCACTGATCTAAGCCCCTTCTTCAGAACAAGGATCAGAAAAAGCACCAGCTCACAGCTTTGTCAGCTGTACTCTTTACTTCTTGTCTAAATTTAAAATGTGACATAAAATGAATGTACCATAAGTACCAACTTTTGGTCTTCTTAAAAGACCTTCTCAACTTATCAAAGGAAACAAATATTTTAAAAGTTTGATAATTCAGTAATGATCAATCACACAGTTTGATGTGTAAAATGCATAATATTCATGCGTGGGTATTATTGCACGTAAAAATAAACTTAATAGTTTAATTTTTCTTAAAATGCTTATAAATTGGTATTCTTTAATAATGAAGCAAGGTATCAAACTCTATAACTGAGTTAGAATTAGTTTAACAATATTTACCAAGACTCATAACTATGAGATCTTGTGACATGTCATTAAAAGAGTACATACTTCTTCTGTAGTAACCTTGCAATCCATCTTCAAGGAATAAATGAACCAGGATCACATCTTTGGACTTCTGTCCATTTGAAGGAGTCATTGCTTTCATTTATAACAGAAACTACATTGAAGAGCTAAGGAAAAGCAATATAGACTTGAAACTTCTTGTGGTCAAAGTAAGGAGGCTTTCAAATGTAACCATTAAAAAGTTCACCTCAAAGTCACTTCATATCCTATATATGGGAAGTCCTCAAATACTTAAACAAATATATGATGTTACTGCCCATTAGAACACAATAAGTTAAAAGATCCATAAGTCTAGGATCTGTACCAAAAAAGAGCAGAGGTAGTATTATGTGTGTACATGAGTTTCCATTTGTGTTTACAGGAAAATGTTACATATTTACCAATTTACAGTATTTACTTTTTAAATTAAGTATATTCTAAACTATAATTATAATCAACACCTAAGTTATCCATCACAAAATATAGAAGACCTACAGAAGATAGATTTAGAATAACATCTTATTCCATTCAGGCTGCGATAACATAATGCCATATATGGTGGCTTTTAAACAAAAGAACATTATTTCTTACAGTACTACAGCTGGAAAGTCCAAAATCATGGCACTGTTAGATTCAGTGTCCGGTGAGAACCCATTTTCTCATAGATGGCACTTTCTCCTGGTGTCCTATATGGTGCAAGGATAAGGGAGCTTTCTTAAGATTCATTGATAAGAACACTAATTCCATTTATAAAGGTTCAGCCCTAGTGACCTAATCTCTTCCCAAAGGCCTCATCTCCTAATACCATCACCTTTGTTAGGATTTCAATATATAAATCGGGGTAAATAATTCAAACCTTCTGACTATAGCAATGCTTTTGTGTTATTTTCAAGTGAAACATGATTAAAGTATGGATATATTACATTAAAATGGAGAAAACAGGTTGGGCAATATGTATATTATGTGTGCCTTATAAGTGATTTGCTACATAAAAGGTAAAATTAGCCCTGGCTGATGTGTCTCAGTTGGTTGGAGCATCATCCCATAACCAAAAGTTTGCAGGTTCAATCCCTTATCTGAGCATGTATGTGAGGTGTGAGGCAACTGGTTAATGCTTTTCTCCAGCATCAATGTTTCTCTCTCTCTCTTCCATTCTTTCCTTCTCTCTCTTAAAAAAAAAAAAAAAAAAAAAAAAAAAAAAAAAAGGCAATGAAACAAAAGTCCCCTGGAGAGGATTTTTTTTAAGTAAAATTATGTATACCTGGGATTATTTTGTTTGTTGTATTTTTTCTGGGAAATAGAACACTATCAAATCAATATAATCAGGCTAAACATGGCCAGGCAGGAGGAACATGCTTGAGGCTGAAAGGTACTTGGTCACACAGGTGTGATACAGAGAAAGAACAAAAGATTAGCACACTAGAAACCATTACAGAAAATGAGGAACTGCAGAGGCATTTTTTTAAACCTGTGCAGAACGCAAGACTGAAGCCATATGGGAAAGCATTTGTGGATAAAAGCATGCAAAATCAACAAGTTCTCAGTTGTATTCTTCACCAGTTTTATCTTCACCATAAACATATCATCTGCCTTACAACTGCTCTCTTCAAAGCACTCACTCCTTTTGGCAGCACAGAGGTTTGACCCCGAAGAGTATAAAATAAAGATATGCAACACTTAGCTATACATTAACCATTTTAGATATGGGTGGATATAAATTTCTTTGTATAATAATTTTTTTTTCTGAGAAAGAAAGTATTTCTTAAAATGAAGGGCTCATAATTCCAGAGCTCTACCCTGACTCAGAAGACCGCTCCTTTATAAATGGATTACCTGGCATGCTTTAATTGGCATTATCCTGCTCTAACTCAGATTGGGAACATGATAGACAAGTTAAAGCAGAGTTCTCCAAAACAAATTTAGAGGGTTTTTTTTAGATACATTCAGATTATTTGGGAATAGAAAAATGTAGATTCATATCTTCTGGGAAACCTGGTAATCTAATGGACAGCAAGACCTGACAGGTATAATAGTATGTTGTTCTTTGAAGTCCTACTTGGCAAAGCTTTGAGACTGGCAACTAGCTAATACAGGTCTACTCTCCCTTACTGAATCTTGGAGACAGATACATTTGAGAGTTTAGGTAATTTTTCCGATGCAGAAACATTTATGGCACATGTGCTGTATAATACAGAACTACCCACAGATGGGTCTCAGGTAGCATCCTATAATCAAACACACATTTCTGCAATGACGTCACACTAAGTTATTATCAATGCACTCTGATTAGTCTCATGTGACCTCAAGACAGGTATTGCCTCCAAATTTAAAACAAAGACACAATTTTAGAGATTTTTGGAATTTGGAATGACAGCTAAAAATTGTCAACCTGAAAACAAAAATTACTGTAATTATTTACTGTTACTTTACTATTACTATTGCTCATAACACTACATTTACTGCTCCTTATGTGGCAGACACATAATAAGTGGTTTATTAAACACTTTCTAAATCTTCACAATATTTTATATACATAATAAAAACCCATTTTAAGAAATTAAGAGTCAGGCACCTATAAAGGAGCAGTCTATTCTATGAATGTCTAATCCAAAATCCATATAAAACTTTTCACTGTTTCTTTCCTTTTTTAATGGAATACTGTTTATTGAATTCCTACTGTATGTCAAGCATTTTTCTTGACACTGGGGAGACAACAAGAAAAAAAATATATTTTACTCTCATGAGGAAGAACAGGCAAATAAAAATAAATTTTAAAAACTTAAGTAATAAAAAATAATGTAGGGTAAGAAAATAATAAGTAATTATGTGGAGACACAGACAATTCTATTAAAGGGTTATGAGAAAAGGCCTACCTAAGACCTTTTAACAGTGACCTGAATAAATAGAAGGAAGTGTGGTAACTGGGGAAGCACATTCCAAGAAGAAAGAAGAGGAAATGCACATGGTCTGACATGTAGGGCAGCCAGGTGAAACACCAGTATGTCCCATGTGATGCCTGTGATCCCTGTGTATTGCCAGTATGCCCCTTGTAATTCTTGGAACATACTTATAGTGAAAAATTGATATTTATCTGAAATACAAATTTATGTGGGGTCCTGTATTTTTTATTTCTTAGTCTGGCAACCTTTCTCAGGTGAAAATGTGTTTGCTTTATCACAGGGACAGCGAAGAGGCTGAGCAAGGAGGCCAAGGTGGCAAGAACAGAGTGATTTCATGGAGAGAAGTATGGTAGCCATGAGCCATGTGTTTCCACAGAACATGTGAAATGTGGCCGTGCAACACCGAAATGTGCTGTGGGTCTAAAATACAACCTGAACATGAAAGACTTTGTATGAAATCAAATGTAAAATACCTCATTAATAATTTTTCATTGATTACATGAATTGATAATATTGGAGGTGTATTGGGTTAAAATATCTTATTGAAATTAATTTCACTTCTTTTTATTTGTTAATGTTTCTACTAAACCTTCAAAATCACAAATGAGGCTCACATTATAATCCTATTGGATAATGCCAGATGAGAAAGAAAATGGTTGGTGAAGGAAGGCGACCATGCATAGCCTTGCAGACCATGGGAAGGACTTTGGATTTTACTTGAACTGGGATGGAAAGGCATTGGAAGGCTTTAAGCAGAGGAGTGGTATAATCTAGGATCGCTGTCTTCAGCCAACACCAAGGTACCCCAACTAAGGTGACTTAAACACAAATGCTTCTCCAGGTGACTACTGTTTACTATCTGCAGAAATTATCACTTACTCTCTCACTTTGTCTCCCAGGTCTCAATCACCTTGATTGAGATTTACCAGCACAACTCAGTTATGGCCTGTTGTTCTAATCCTGCTTCCCAGAGCCACAAATTCAAAAATATTCTTGGAGAAGCTACCATGTGCCAGGCACTGTTCTAAGTGCTGGGGATATAGCCATAAAAGAAGGGGGGAAAATGGATGAAAATTATGCTTCATGAATTTTATATTTTAGTAGAGACAGTCTATGACAAAATAAAAATGAAATCTATACAGTAAAAAATAAAACAACTGATGGTTAGGGAGTGCCAGAGCAGACTGGATTATTTTCTTTTTAAATATATTAATGATTTGGAAGGTCTCACATGAACAGAGGAGTGAGGAACCCACATAGATCTTGGCGGAAGAAAGTTCCAGGCATAGAAAACAGATAATTCATAGGCTTTGAGACTGAGTCTTGGTTTGCTGGAAGAACAGCAGAGAGGACAGGGTGTCTACATGAAGTTAAGCAGAAAGGAGAACGCTTTGACAAAACTACCTATTTTAATGCTCCTGAAGTACAATTAGAGACAATTGGCTTTGCGGAATTGAGAAGTTCCGAGAAAGCAAAAATAGTTCTGAATTCTACTTATCAAGGGTCTACTAATACTCAACCACAGGCTGTCTTAAAGCACACAAATTTCTTGAATGGCAAAGTCCATTTGAGAGGGGTTAGGTGCAATCTGAAGCAAGGTTGAACTGCTGAGTCAGATAGGCTCCAAATTAACATGGCTCTCGTGATCTAGCTTCACAGCTACAGAACTCACCTAGTATGTATGCCGCACACAGAGGTGGTGGATGGCTGTGTCATTAGTGTCCATGTCACAACTTTAAAACGTATGTTCCCTGAGCTGGCCTAGCCCTCTGGGAAATGGGCAACAAGCACGCAGGGCTCCTCGGATTGAGGGTGCGGTGTTTCAGAGATAGTTTCATAAAAGAGGCAAAAAGAGCAACTGGTGTGTAAGGAAAGTGGATCAGAGACAAATAGACGATTTCAAAAAAAATGTTACATTCATAAAACAATACCAAACTAATACAAAAAAGAATTGGAGAATTGAGGAATTTTATATATGCCATTGCCAAAATATGAAATTTATTAAATAGGCCAGTTAGCACAGGACATTGAATGGTATGTTTTAGGTGTTAATAAGTAGGAAGAAAAAAGAAAAATTACTGAGGATAAGTGGGAGTGGCAGGTGTGGAAAAGGAAGGGGGACAGGCGGGGAAAGCTCAACAAAGGCCTTCTTCATGCAGAAACAGGCCACGGAGCCCCAAGTGGTGGAGCTTTGTCCGGTAACTAATTTCTCACCATCAGAAAGGCCAGAGGTAACTGGAGATCTCTTTTTGTGCATTTGTGTGCAACAGCAGGATACAATAAAGAATAAAAAGATGTTAAGAAGAAGACGCAATATTTGGAAGGAACAGAAGACTATTGCGGGGGCGGGGTATGAAAGTAAATAAGGTACGTGCATTTGAGCTGCACGCAGCACGTTGGCCTGCTGGCCCGCCAAGAGTTACCCAATGAACACCCACTGGGAAAGGCTGACTCCAGTGACACTGAATGATGCAAAACTTAAATCAGCACTTGCCAGGTGTGTTCTGGAGATATTGTCCCTTGAGACATGTTCTGTGGTAACAAGGTCCAATGACCCGATATATTAGGAAAACATTATAGACTATATGTTTT
The DNA here is from genome assembly GCF_987537825.1 of Furipterus horrens. Taxonomy (NCBI): domain Eukaryota; kingdom Metazoa; phylum Chordata; class Mammalia; order Chiroptera; family Furipteridae; genus Furipterus; species Furipterus horrens. The sequence continues at coordinate 165,931,205 of NW_028327174.1, forward strand.
TCTTAGAGATTCCTAATGCATGTTCCACATTAAAGGCTTTGAGAAGTCCTGCGATGAGAAACCTGTGGAACCCTGTTTAAGCCACCATTTCCCAAATGTGCTTGGATAAGGAAGCTTTTCATTCATGTAATACATATTTATCTGTATCAGAATTAATGAGCCATGGAGTCCAGTATGGGGGAACAAGCTTAAGCGAACTTGCTGAGCGCTCTGACCTGGGTGGGCATGGCTGAGGGAGAAATGCCAGAGTGCACGTGTGCTGTCTTCCAGGCCCCCTTTCCCCCAGCACACTTTGGGTTTCATAAGGTTTCACCCCTACCTAAATTATGATCTTGAACTAGAATTCATCCAAATGGAGCTGAACACTTTTACCTGGTGCTATCCACTCCCTCATCTACTTCTTAACATTCTTTTCCCTAACAGAGAGGAGAGCCATTAAGTGATGTCTCTATCCAAAAAGAGAAGTAAATAAAAAGATAAAAAGAAAGACCTCTCTCTCCAGCATTTAAAATAATCTACATTATCTCCTTTTTCTCCTTTCTCTGCCAAATTATCTTTTATTACCATTACCAAAAAAATGATAAAAATATAAATTACAAAATAGAATTGGTTGTAAAATTACTAAAGCAAGAGCACATTACAAAGGAAAAGTGTGAAATAAATTATGTAGCAGGTAAGGTCACTGGCAGCGGGGGGTTCAAAAAAACACAGAAACCTCATAAGGATGCTTAAAGGGTGGGTCACACTAAAATCAACAGAATAGGAACAAAAGTTCTAGAAAACAGGCTGCCACAATCTAAGCAGAAAAACAGGCCATCAGCATCTAAATCTTTTGCTCCTCCCCTATTAGAAACAACTTTTTCCCTGTAGCTTTAAGTAACAAATTCTGTATTCAACATGCATGCCTATGTTTTCCATATACATATTCATATCTGTCTCTCTCATTATAGATTTTTTCCTACATTAAATGTTTAAAGGATAGTAGATTCTCATGTTCAAACATTTACTTTAGCTAAGAAAGTGTCAAAACAGAAGAAAAGAATTTTCTATTTTTTCTTGGACTTGTGAGGAAACAACATTTTTTATTGAGAAAAAGCTACATGTAAAAGAATAAATCAAAGAGCCTACCACAGGATTTTGATATGTCGTGTCCTTCCACTAACTGGCTTTGTGACAAGGACAAACTTTTTTAACCAGGTTGGATTTTGGTTTCCTCAAATGTAAAAATGTAACCAATGATCTAAACTGGGGGTCAGCAAACAGCAATCAATGGGCTAAATGCATACATAACATTTTATTAGCACATAGCCATGCCCACATTTTTATGTATGTCCTGTGGTTGGTTTTATTCCACAATGGCAGAGTTGAGTAGAGCTGAATAGTTGGGACAGAAACTGTATGATTGATAGAGCCTAAAATATTTACTCTCTGGCCCTCTACAGAAAAAGTTTGCTCGGTAAAGTTTCTGCCAGCTCAGACATCCTATATCCTGATTATCACCCCACAAGAGACCTAACCGTTGTCATTGGAATACAGGTGTTAGGAGCAGGGCAAATGGCCTTAGCAAACAACCCCAATTTAAATATTTCATGCACCTTTAGTCAATCTCTCTGCCACCCACAGCATTTTGACAATGAACCACACACCAAATTGCTGTAACTAGTGCCAAGGAAACACATTTTGGAAACAAAGCGTGCTTTCTGGTCTATGCCTTATGAAAATGTATGATGTGAATTGCTCTCAAATAAGGTGTGTGTTGTGTTGTGTTTCCAGCTCTGAATCCCGGAAACCACAACATTCCTCAGCTCGGCCTCCTCCATAGAAGAGGGAGAGCTTGCCTTGCCAACCAGATGAACAAACTCTGACATTTTATTTATTTTGCTTTCTGGAAACACTCACTCAAAGGGAAAAGGGTCCCCAAATTTTCTGCAGCTGCTGTCTGGATCATTTTTAAAAATACGCCCAAGGAAGCTTCTTGGGTGGCCATGGAGAATGGTTGAACCAGCCGGAATTTCACATATTGGGTGCTTTAAACAGGTCATGGTGATCAGGTTATCCACAGGGTCCTGACCATGTCTGGCAGCCGACTCACAATTCCCTACATATTATTACCTAGGATTTGCTACAACGCCAAAGGGATTTTCCTGGATGATGTTCTCTCTTTAACATTTAACCCAATACATTGAAAGACAAGACACCATTCCAGCATTGACATCAGACAAGAATTCATTTAGAAAAAAAAATGTCAAGAACATAAAAACTCAATCACCAAGTGATTGCAGATACTAAACCTGAGAGTCTCAGGGAGATTTAAATTTTACAAGAGAATATTTTCTCGTCGTGTATATGTATTTGAGGGAAAGGTGTGCCTGTTCTGTTAAACAGTGACGCTCACAAGGTACCGATTTTAAATAAGTAATAACTGCCTAACAAATGAAAAAGTTAATTATACTGGAAGTTGAAGCAGTTTAATAGGAATATGCTGCTGATAGATGTTAATGAGTTCTTTGTGACTCAAACCTGCTTGTATTCATTCTCTTGTTTCATAAAGGACATTAGATGCTAGAATAGACTCTTACGGAGTTTGGAGTAAGGTTATTCCTTCTCATAAATACTACGTCCTTACCCCTTTTCTATGTTGGGATAACTATTTTGATAAGAAAATAGCTTGGTAAGTTTAGGAAAACTTAAGTGACCAGGCATACCCCTCACCCCGAAAGTCTGAGCATTTAGTACACCTATGCCCGAGGCTCCATTCCCCACAATTCTGATCTCTCAGAAGAAAACAAGACAAGCAATATGAGAGGGAATTCAAGAAAAAGATCCCAAACCACCTCTAATCTCTGCTTCCTCTAGCAACTTCCCCAGAATCTGGAGCTGCTTTTGTGATGAGGAAGGAGATAGAGCATCAGGCTTTGGGTTTCCTGCAACACCAGTTCCCCACTTCAAATGCAGGTACTTGAAAATTGGCATTCATTGAGTGCTAACTCTGGGTTAGGGACAATGAACACATCATTTCATATAATTTTCATAATGCTGCAAAGTTGGTGTTACTATATGATGATTATCCTTATTTCATGCGTGAGGGAATTTAGGTTCAAACCAAGGGCACCGGTGAAAGTGATAGATTTAGTAGTAGCAAGAGATTTGGACTTAAGTCTGTTTCCAAAACCCTTGCTAGTCCCAGTATACTCTGTGGTGGGAAGAAGTCCTCTTCCTTCAAGAGCCAAGGTTTTGGGAGAAAACCCTTCCCATTCTCTTTTTTTCCATAGAGGGTGAGAGAACCCTCTGATGTGAAATGGACATGGCCTGGCATTCTCTCCAGAAGTATCCTTGGCACATGCTCCCAAACCCCAAAACTTTGGCTGATAAGCTGCCATGCCCTGCAAAGACTAACTGGGATCAAAACCAGTTACAGAATTTTACCGCTTGTTTGTGTTCCCAGTCCATAATGACTCCTTGGAAGTACTACAATGTATCTTGCCAACTGAAATGCAGAAGTGCATGTGGTACTTTAACACAGGTGATTACACTGCAGGGGTGTTGGTTTGCCTAGTGTGCAGCTGTAGGGCCCTGGCCACCGTAAGGCAGGAAGAGGGGCTCTTTGTTTTCATTCTCAACTCTCTCCACTAAGCAGTGACTAACTTCATGGCTCTCAGAGACACCTGTCTCTCCCATCTCTATCATAATATGGACATGATGCTAAAGCTGTCACCGATCTCAGCAAGTCAGACACATGGAAAAGCAGGAGAAACTGAGATAGCAAAAAGTTCAAATTCTATTGTCTTTAAAGAGTTACTACTTCAAAGAATTTAACACGTGTACACACACACGTTTGTAAAAAAAGCATTGGAAAGTAGGCAGTTGAGAATCTGAGATTCTTAAGAAAGCTATTTTGATGAAAACCTGAGAATGATTTAATATAATTTAGTTCTTCTAATGTGCTTGAAAGCAATTTCTTTTCAGTGGTAGCTGAGAAATCCCATCCTTTTCATCTTGATTACATCCTTGTTCTCTTTAGGAAATTTGAGGGGTAACCCCCAAAACAGCATTTATTTATTTAAAAATTGGGTATTTATTCTTACATGTTTAAACTTCAGCCATCTTCAAAGTACTCTCCATTTGATGCAATATGCCTATCGAGATTTTTTTTCACTGCTCAGTTTTTGAACTTGTCAATTTTGATGCCTTTTAGTGCTTCTGCCATTTTTTGTTTTACCTCTTCCACATTGGCAAACTATTTCCCTTTGAGGACATTTTTCATCCAGGGGAACAACAACAAAAAAATTGCTTTGGGCAAGTTCGAGTGATTTGAGAATGTGGGGCATGGGGGTTATGCCGGTTTTTGGTCAAAAACTGCTGAACACTCAGTACAGTGGGGCAGGTGTGCTCCTAAATCACTCATCATGAAATGGGCAAACACATTGAATCTTCAAACAATTTTTAACTGAAGCCAAATGCAGCCTCTCACAACACCACCAGCTGGTACACTGATACAGATGGGTTCCTGGAACACTCACCTAGCAGGGGAAGCCTGTAGTACAAACCTGTAGTACAAGGGGTCCACCCTCCAGAAGATAATTCTACAATTTTGGAGGGGTGCCCCCCATAGAACATAGAAAAAGTCACTTGGTTTAAAGTGGTTCATCACAAATTCCAAACATGTGAGACCTGATTAATCAGATGTTATAAGAACTAAGGCATATCTGACAAAGGGTTTGTAAATAAGCATTACTTCTCCATTCCAAAATTAGTGTCTTCAAGGCTTCTCTGATTACCCCAATCTAGAGGAAACACAAGGATACCTGTGAAACGGTTATAGCAGCTGTTCTGTGAAAAAGGATTTGAGGGAGACTTACCTATATACTTACGTATCTTTTGGACTTTGAATCGGGTGTTTTGCTTATTCAAAATAATTGAAAATAAATTTCTAAATTAGTGTTCAGAGTCACTCATTTTACTTACTACCTCTGACAAGGAAGTCATTTGTTTTTTGTTTATTGAATTTATTGGGCTAGCATTGGTTAATAAAGTTATATAGGTTTCATGGGTACAATTCTACAATACATCATCTGTATATTGTATTGTGTTCACCACCCCAGGTCAAGTTTCCTTTCACCACCATTTATCTCCCCCTTAGCCTCTCCTACCTCCTCCTACTTACCTTTCTCTCTGGTAATCACCTTACTGTTGTTTGTCTATGAAGTGGTTGTTCTGGTTTGTTTTTATTAATCTTTTCACCTTTTTTGCTCACCCCTATATACCTCCTCTCTGACAGCTGTCAGTCTGTTCTCTGTTTTTACTATTTTGTGTGTTAGTTCAGTTTGTTCATTAGGTTCCACATGAAATCATATGGTATTTGTCTTTCTCTGATTGGCTTATTTTACTTAGCATAATTCTCTCCATATCCATCCATACTGTCTCAAAAGGTAGAATTTCCTTATTTTTATGGCTGCATAGTATTCCATTGTGGTACATTAAAATGTACTGTGGCTTTTTTATCCACTCATCTACTTATGGACACTTAGGCTGCTTTCAAGACTACATCAAACTAAAAAGCTATTGCACAGCAAAGGAAACCATTAAAAAAAAAATGAAAAAAACAACCCACTGAATGACAGAACATATTTGCCAATGATATATCTGATAAGGGATTAATATCCAAAATATATAAAGAACTTATAAAACTCAACACCCAAAAAAATCAAACAATCCAATTAAAAAAATGGGCAAAGGACCTGAGTAGACACTTCTCCAAGGAGGACATACAGAGAGCCCATAGACATATGAAAAGATGCTCAACATCACTAATCATCAGAGAAACGCAAATTAAAACCACAATGAGATATCATCTCACACCTGTCAGAATGGCCATCATCAACAAATCAACAAACAACAAGTGCTGGCGAGGATGTGGAGAAAAGAGGACCCTGTGCACTGTTGGTGGGAATGCAGATTAGTGCAGCCACTATGGACCCAGCAATTCCACTTCTGGAAATATATCCAAAGAAACCTAACCTGAAACACCAATTTGGAATAATGTATGCACCTCTATGTTCATTGCAGCATTATTTACAATAGCCAGGATGTGGAAACCATTTGTTTTATATTTATTATCCTCATATATTTTCACAGCTTTCAAAATCTTCAAGGTATCTCATCACTCCCTTCCTACCTCTAAACCATGTCCATTTCTTTTGCAGTATCTAAAATATTCTCAGCACTTTTCATGTGATAATGCTGGGTGTCTGTATGTAGATTATGGATCTATAAGGGGATTGTCAAGGGAGGCCGATTTAGTGTTAGCTCTGATGGCTGACAGCATAGATTAGAATTTTGACTGCTGGCTCTTACTTATTTTATATCATTGGATAAGTCACTAAAAATCTCTAAAGACTCGGTTTCCTCATTTCTGAAAAGAATAATAATGAATTATAGAATTTTCAAAACTGTACATGACTCAATAAAAAATAATTATTATATAGATATCATTATTATGCCTTTGTGTTTAGAAGAGCATATAATTCTCACACTGTAAATTCTTAAATGCCAATAAATCATGTTAGTTTAAAAATATTTCTGACTGCATCAAATAGGAAATAAGAAAAAGTAGCCTGTAGACAATGATGGGAACTAGAAAAGGTGAGTAAATGGTAGCTGTCATCTAGAAATTACATTTCCTCTATTGCCTCCCCCACAATCAAACAAGAAAGTATAGTAAAAACTACCTAAGACCATCTCCTTCTGCCTTGTTTTCTCTTGGTTTGCTTCCGTGACATATGGCAAACCAGGGTATGGAATCCCTGTTCTGTCATTTAGATGGAGTTTTCATCCTGTGTTTTCCTCCGTGGTCCTTTGGTTTTGGTCTTTGGTTCCCAGCATCCCTAGTTACTTGGAAGTAATTCCTAACCCTAGTCAAACCCAGCCTCCATCATTAGGCACTGCTTGTCTGGCAAGATCTACTCCAGAGAGGATGCGAGTGGAAAGGCTTTCATGGTTGGAGTCAATAAACTTTACTGAATGCCCAACACATGTTGAGTGGTGTTCTCAGGCAATATAGGGTACATGCACGCCTATGCCCTAGACAAAGGAAATAATTGATTGGGCTCTATTCCCCTGTACTCTTGTATAAAGTCAAAATGAAATACAGAAAGGCAAACTGTACGCTATATACAGATGTACTTCGTCTTGTGCAACACTGGGTTGAAACCTACAATCTAGGTCAGTTCCTTTGCTTCCCTCTCCCTTTCTCCTATTCCTCAGCAAATGCTTTATCCATCATCTTTAATTTAAATGTATTTTCTGGCAGGAACTTCATCTGGCACACATATTTTAACCAATTCTCAAACAAATAAATAAATAAGTGTGTCTGTCCCCAAACTGCTGTGTGGAGCAGGCTGTGGGTGGTCATTCTGAGGTTAGACTCCAGGCACAGAATAACCAGCTCACTCTTTTCACAGTGCCAGGCAGCCAATTAAATAATTATACTCACACATTCTTTTAACATCCATTGCAGGACAATTCAGGATTGGCACATATAGAATATATTCCACACAGATCTGCGGAAGTGTAAAATGGCCACATAAAAGGAAAAAAACAGAATTTTAAAATATGCCAACAATGAAGCATAATCTTGCCTTGTATCACAGATCTTGACCCTTATACCTACCCCCACTTTATGGGCTTTAGAGTAATATTAAATGCAGTCCAAAAAATGATAGGAAGGAAACGGACATCTTGTTTTGCTTGCTGAAACTTGGCTGTTAAACGCAGCAGTAAAATGTTCACAGGCAGATTGTGGAGGAAGAACACCTGAATTCTGGAGGAAATGCATCATTCACCAGCTTTTTCTTTAAATACGCGGAAATATTTTTTCTATCATCTGTGCCTTTTTATAGGCTGTTAATGATGAGAGAACTTGATCAACTGCAGGCCGACATTCAAATTTAGAATGGATAAGAGGAAAGTAACAAATCCTAAACACGTGTCATTCACCACCAGCCAGGGAATGGCCTTTTATTACATTTTATAAACTTTCAAATTCACATTGAGTTGGAAGAGAATTCACATCCACAAAAGCATGCCTTATTTTGCACACTACTGCTACTAATAATAAACAGTGAATGGTTGGACTAAGTCCTCCTCTCCTTCTGGAAAAGATTAACTTTCTTCCCATTTGCTTTATATTTGCTGGAAACTGAGAACTCCTAAGGTCATCATTTTCAATATCCCAATTTTCAAAGCCCAGATTCCTATTAAGAAAGGTAGAAGGCTTAGAGATATCACAACCTCTTCCATGAGGGATGCTCTGGAAATGCTAGTTTTTACACTATTGTAGCTATTCAAATGGCCCCATGGTTCCCAGTTGAGGACCAAGACATGCCAGGCTGATGGACCAAATTCACTAGGGTGGTACAAGATATTTTAAAATTTAAAGGGGAAACTCAGTGATCCAACACTACACAAACTACTACTATTACAATTTAACAATTGTTCGGACCCATCAATTTGAAAAATAGAACGATTAAGTATTTCTTATGGGCTACAAGTATCATGAAAATATTACAGTGACACTAAGGGTATAAGGAAATGTCCTGGAAAGTTTGGGAACCTCTAATATAGTCCCATTTATATGAACCCCAAATTCAAGAACAAGAACTTAATACATGGCTTCTGACACTGTATGCTGGAAAGCATCTTATGGAGAGTAAAGAAACCCTCACTTCTATCAATATAGTATTTACAGGGAAAAAAGTTTCAGAGCAGGCTCTCATCTGTTCTTGGCCTCTACTCTACTCTATGCTAATTGCTATTTTCAACATTCTAAGGACTTCCCCTGGAGGCAGTGCATAAACAGTTCCCAGCAAGGAGGTGACATAGAACCTGAGCTTTGTGTTGTACGCTGTTCAGCAGAGGATGCTTTGAAAATAAAAGTGAGATGACATCTGTTGCTTCTCATTCCATCTTTGTTCTCTAATGTAACATTAGAGGAGCTTAAGCACTCCGTTTGAAACAACTTACTCTGGAAAGAATTGTGAAAAACCACAGATGTCGAAAATTTAACAAGGATGATGTTCAGTGCAGCCTTTCAAAAGAAATGAGAAGACTGACATGAGCTAGCTATTAAACCTCACAGGAAACAGGGATCTGTCTAAGAAGCAAGAGATATTTGGGATCCCAAAATCTGTGGAAGTAGATGATGTAGGCAGTCTGGAATGTCAAGACCAGTAGTTAAAAGATAAAAGACTTTGGTCAGAATTCTATAAGGAATAGCTAATTAAAATAGGACACAAAGAGTTAGAAAAACATAGTGTGGCAATGAATCCTTGGTGAGGGGGGGAAAAACTAAGGGCAGAGGCAAGCATATCTCTTGATTCCACTATGACAGGGCTATCTTGGTGTTAATTGGAGGATTAACCTATCTCTTTTTCCTTTCATTGGCTACTTAATGTGCCATTCATTTCTTTGTAGTTAGTTCTACAATATTCTTGTAAGAGAAAACTAATTGTTATTAACTTAAATCCCAGTTGTACTCTTACAGCTCTTTCTTAGCAAAATAACCTATTAATAGCACTCCATCATCAAAACTAAAAGGGAGACTCATTGAGGAACTGAGCAATGAATCTCTCCCTTTAGGTCCTTTTCTGCTGCACCTTGAACTGTGCTCCAGGTGATGTGACTCCCTTTGCTCCTAGGGCAATTTCTTCCTAGAAATTTCATTCAGTCCCATGGCTTTAAAGGTCACCAATCTCCTTCTAACTAACAACTTTATTTCTCCAACCCAGACCTCTTCCCTGAACTCCAGATTCATGTATCAGGTTACCCATTTGACTCTCTCCTACCAACCTACATATCTAATAAATGTTTGAAATTTAACATGTGAAAACAGATGTCTTGAATCTCAGACACCAAACCTTCTCCTCTCCTAGTCACTCTAAATGGCACTGCCACCCATTCAGTTATTCAAACCAACAATTTATCGATTTCTTTTGTTCTCTTATTCTTTATGGACAATTCACCTGCAAGTTCTTTTGATTATACTGTGTAAGGCTCTCATAATCTCTCTGTCTCTTCCATGCCAGCTGTCATCAGGTACTAGCATCTAGATCAGTACAATAGCCTTGAAACTCACCTCTCTCTTTCCCTCTTGTCCTCTGCCATCCCATTTTCTACACATAATCTTTAAAACATAATTCAGATTCTTTTACATCTTTAGAAACCCTCCAAAATTTTTCAAATGCAATAGATTAACATTCAGACTCCAGAGCTACACCTGAGAGTCCTACATTATTCATCTCTATGGAACTATAAGAACTCATCTGTTACCAATCTCCTCTTCAATCTCTCCACTCATGCTGCATTCATCTTTCTTTTCTTCAAAGATACCAAGCTCATTCCTCCCATTAGACGTTTGTAGTTTCTGTATCATATTCCTGGAATGTCTATGCTTCTGGTCTTCACATACCTGCCTCCTTTTTGCCATAAGGTCTCATTTTAAATGTCACCTCTCTGGAGAGGCCTTTTGTGTCCAACAATTTCACGTATCTTCCAGTCACTCCCTATCATCATCCCAAAGCAGTAACCACTACTTAAATATTTATTTGTTTATTTCCTTATGTACCTTTATTATCATTTTTACCTCCACTAAAATATAAGCTCCAGCGGTACAGGAACTAGATAACAGCTATATGATTTACTTTAACAAACAATAACATAAAAATATTTTCTCAATTAGAATTGATCACATCCAGAATACTCTAGTACTTGAAACTGTGTTATACAAAAATAATTTTAAAGGACTTTATTCCTTAAATATAATTGAACATGTGTATGGAGACAATTGAATACAGAATATAATGAGCTAAAAATTACCAAGGTACACATGTTAATATATAATTGAAAAATTATTTAGGTTAAAAAGTTAATGTGTCTTTAATATTTTTATGAACACTGTATTTCTAGTACATAACTAAACACAAAGTTTTTGGTTTTATGTATAATAAAGGGAGAGTATTTGTTTGATTCTTAGAATGATAAGAAAGAACTCATATCAACCAATGTTTAGCTTCAAGAGTCACAGGCAATCATAATTTGCCCCTTTGTTCCTTTTTATTAGACATTTGCTGAGTAAATAAGTGATTTTCCAGCCAACTGAAGCTTGTCTACTTAAGTATTTCATTTTATAATCTTACTAATTGGGATATAAAGTTTTATGAAATGGTTTAATACTTTCTTCTTTCTTCCCTCTTAGAAAGAAAACATGTAATCACCATTCTTTGAGTTTTCACAAGTAGGCATTTCCTTAAACACTTCAAGAATTTTGAACAATCTCTTACTCTTCCCTGTGGATTTGGAGTAAGTTATCTATTTAGTAGGCATTGACATTTCTCAAACAAATTGAGCTAATATTTGAAACGTACTTAAGAATGAGAGATTTGACTTTTTCTGCTCTCTCCACCGCCAAAAAAAAAAAAAAAAAAAATAGAAGGTAATGATTCTGGGCAACTATATCTGCTATTTCCCATAGGTAGACTCTATTAATGTCTAAATTGAGGATCAGGTAAAAATATCAATCCCACTTATCTATCAGACTTTCTTTATGTTCTCTAATATAGCTATATCAATCACGTAGGTGATATTTATATCTCCATCTATCTAACTTCTTTGCAAATTTCTCAATTGTTTCTAAATCTGGGCAGGTATTATTGGTTAGATTCTTTCAAAACCAGTCCATTGGCCAGGAACATTGAGAAAAAAATAGGAAGTAGAATTTGAGAGGAAAAATAATGCTGAATGTTTAAGTCTAGTCATGTGATGAAGCCAGGATATGAGACTTTACACCTTGGGCTTGTACAAGTATGAACACTGAAAGTTCTTGAGCTTGGCATTTATAGTAATTTATATTGTGCTATGCAGCCAGTAATTAAATTGATGTAGTTATCTTCCTAACTGGTATGGTTTGAAAGCACAGGTTTAGGATTGATTTTAGCAAGTACTGGTAACATATCATTTTTACTTTAGTGGGTCATGATAGCTTATTATAATCTTGTCCATATCAGTGACTGTTTATGGGTAGGAAGATGGCTATTCTTTTGCAGCACCAGACTCCTTAGGAAGCAGACACAGCTAATGGAAATATATCATTACAAGAAAAGAAGAGTCTAATTTAAAGACTTGAAATTTTTTTTAACATGTTGGAATATTTTCTTCCTGCATTTTACTATGTTTCTTGAGCTAATTCTGCAGGGTGGAAGATCAGAAACTTTAATTTGTAGAAAGTTCAATGCTCAATGTTTAAATTAACCTACTATGTTTTAGAACACCTATTCTGCAGGGGAAAGACTTTATTAGAGCTTTACCTCACTCTTCCAATTACTTAGAAGAGTAATTACCCAACTCTAGCTCTTGCTTTCCTTCCTATCTCACATAAGGGATTAGTGACTGTGAGGACATAGGCAAGAACCGTTTGTGAAGATCACAGCCCTGGAACGCAGGCCAGCTGAAGGACTGACATTTAGTCATATGATAATAGAATACTTCCCCTCTTCAGCAATTTACCACCAGGTCAAGAGGACTCCTATATAATAACAGCAGATTACAGCTGAAAAACTGCAAGATATAGATTCTTTTAAAGAGGAATTCTTAGAGTAGAGCCAAGAATGCAGGGGAGATAAAATCAAGGACACTAATGAAGTCTCTGGCACCTTCAGCTACAGCAAACATTGAACATAGCCCAACTTCTAGTTAGATCAGTGATTTCCAACTTTGTCATCTCAAGGTACATAAAGTAATTACTAAAATTCTGTGGCACACACCAAAAAAAATTTTTTTTGCCAACCTGGCAACAACAAAAAAAAGGTATAATTTTGATTCATTCACACCAGACAGCTATTGTCATTTTTTTTTATTTGACAATCTAAGGGAAAAGAGGTCAGTGCCCCTGACTAAATAGTCAGGCATTACATGTTTAAAAATTTCTTATAGTGCACAAGTGTGCCACTTATGGCACACTAGTTAAAAATCTCTGAGTTAGATTAACATAAAACCTCACCCTAAAAAGGCTGATACACCTGAGTTCCTATTACTCAATATATCAATCATATCTAAATTTCAACCCAAAAAAATCACAAGGAATGTTAAAAGGTAGGAGGAAAAAAAGTCTGAAGGGGCAAAGGAAGCATCAAAACCAGACTGATATATGATGCAGATTTTGAAATTATCAGACAGGGAATTTATAATTGTTAGGACTAATATGTTAAGGGATCTAATGGAAAAGTAAAAAACATTCAAGGTGGGTAATATAAGCAGAGAGACAAAAATTCTAATAAATAAAAAGGAAGTGCTAAAATAAATATAAAAAACACTCTAACAGAAATGAAAAATGTTTTTTGTGGGCTCATGAGTAGATTGGACACCACTGAAGAAAGAATCAGTGAGCTTGAATATATAGCAATATACACTTCTAAAACTGAAAGGTAAAGAGAAAAAAAGGAGTTGATAAATAAAAGACAAAACATCCAAGAACTATAGTGCAATATAAAAAGGTATAATAGACACATAATGGGAATACCAGAAGGAAAAAAGGAGAAGAAATATTTGAAATAATAGTAGGCAAAAATACCCCAAAACTAGTACCAGACACCAAATTACAGATTCATGAATCTCAGAGAATAGCTGACTTTTTAAAAAAAAAAAATCATAATCAAACTGGAAAAACCCAAAGACAAAAAGAAACCACAGAATAAAAAACCACCTGTAGAGGAATAAGGATAAGAATTACACTGGATTTCTCACCAGAACTTATGCAAGTAAGAAGAGAATGGGGAGAACTAGTTAAAATGTTGAAAAAAAGAAACCTATCCACCTAGAATTCTATTTTTTGACCTAATCTTCAAAAGGAAAGGTGAAATATTTTCTCAGATGAAAAACTGAAAGAATTCACTGCCTAAAAGACTTTCCTGGTAAGAAATGTTTCTTCAAGGAGAAGAAAAATGATATAGGTCTAAAACTTAGTTTTACATTAAGAAAGAAAGAGTGTCAGAGGGAAAGTAAATGAATGTAATATAAATTATTTTATTTTTCTTATTTTTAATTGATCAAAAGGATAAGTGTTTATTTAAAATAAAAATATTAACAATGTATAGAGCAATTTTAGCACATGAGTAATTTAAATAAATGACAGAAATGTCAAAAAGTATGGGAGGAATAAGGTACCTGCATAACCACTAAACTGGTATAGCATTTTTTGAAGGTAGATTCATATTAGTTATCAACTTATGTTGCAAACTCTAAGGCAATCACTAACAAGAAAGTTAAAAAGGAGTTCTTGTAATCAGCTCAGGCTGCCATGCCAAAATACCATAGACTAGGTAGCTTAAGTAACAGAAATTTAGTCACAGTTCTGTATATTCTAGAAATTCTGGAGACTGGGAGCTCTCTTCTTGGCTTCCAGAGGGCCACCTTCTCACTATGTTCTCGTAGTGAGAAGACAGATCCCTCTCTTTCTCTTCCTCTTCTTATAAGGCAATAACCCTATTGAATTGGAGCACCATTTTTATGAGCATACTTAACTTTACTCCCTAAAGATCCTATCTCTAGATACAGTCACATTGGGGGTTAGTGCTTTCACATATGAATTTGGGGGAATACAATTTTCACTACACATCAGAAGCGCAATTTATATGCTGAGATGAAGTAAAATGAAATTACCCAAAAGTGGCAGGATATACATTCTTCTCAAGTTTATATGGAACATTCATCAAGATAGTCCATAAATTATTAGACCTAGAAGAGAGCAGAAGTAGTGGATCAGCTGCCCAAAATTCTGTTCTTCATTTACTTTTTAAACTGGGTTAGGCTCTCTTAGTTACAAGAAACCACATTAAGTTGGTTCTGCATTTGTTAATGTGGAAGCTCTGACCAAGGTTCTAAACCTAAAAACCCAACCTTGGAGGACTATTTTATAAATAAACAAATGAAAAAAAAAAAAAAAAAAACAACAGTATTCTTATTACAGGATTTTCTACCAATATGGGTCAAAGAAGGTAAAACTATCATTGCTAAAAAAGCAATTTAAAATGGTATATCCATGAAATTGTTTCTTCCCATATCAAGTTTACTCAGAAATTTAATTGCTTTAAGTTCCCGAAATAGAATCGTTTAATAACTCTACTTCAGTTTTACTATCAAAATAGGAGCAATGAAATGATAAAAGTAAAATAAATGAAGGTGGATACTGATTAAACCAGGGAGGGAAAGATATTTTCTTTCTTCTATATTTGAGAAGATATATGTTTGGTATAAGGAGATATACTTCAATCTAACTGCACTGAAAGTAGGCATTAGAAATAGGGAAAATGTAAGTAAATAGCTGATCAGAAAATGTAACAAAGTGTAAAGAAATCTAATAGAGGCAGAGAGGCAAGATCTCACAGAGCAGGTTAAAATAACACAGTAGAAGCTAAAATTCAAAAAAATATTAGGACCATCCTTTTTGAAGATACATATTTAAACTTTCATAAGAGCTATTGAGAAACTACCTTTTGAAAGTAGAGAAAACTTGCTGGGTTCTAGAATCATAATAATGACCAGGATTACTGTTTCGGGGTGGGAGGGGGGGGCAGTTTTGTTGCATTTGAACTTCATGGGCACAAGGAGCAGTAATGTGAAAATCTTATGTATCCTATTAGCTTTCAAAGTCTTTAAACAGGAAGCACATGAGAAAGTGGCATTAAAGTAATATAGTTTCTGAGGCCCCGAGAAAACAACAAAGGCTAAAAGTTTCTGAAGGATTCCATGTCTTAAAAACCTTTCTGACTGAGTCTGATCAAAATATGAAATTTAGGAGGATATTAATACATGTCAGTTTTGAGTTCTTACCTTCCCTGGAAGGTCACAAGATGTTACCCCAACTCCAAATATAGGCACATTCAAGGCATTAAAAAAGGGAAAAAAGAAAGATATGTCATCTACCTCTAGATCTCCTTTCAGTAATACAAAAGTCTTTCCAGAAATTTCCCAACAGATATTTATGCTTCATTGGCTTGAACTATGTCACATGGTCACTTCTTCGTGGTGGTAGAAGGTAACATGTGACAGAGGCTGATAATACCCATCAAAACAGCCAGCCAGTAGCTTCAACCGCAAATATGGACAGTGATGCTTTCAGAGGCTGTTGAATGAGTAAGATTTCTATCCTTCATTTTAGAAAGCAATTTGTTGTGGATGGTGGTTTTTTCTTTGTGTCATTTCGAAATTTTCTTTGTGTACTCCCACCTGTTTTTAATCTACCACATTACTTTCAACTATATAGCTTAGTAATGATACTTTTGTGGGGAGAAAAATAGTTCATGAGCTTTGTCATAGCTTTTCCTCAGTTTGAGGATATTTTCTTCTTTTATTCTGGTTTCACATGTCTGTCTAAGGTCATTAATGTTACTGTATTCCTGGCTTACAGATAAAAGGTAGTGTTATTTTTAAAGTTAAAAAGTTCCCATTTTAAATTCTCTTTTAGTTGTATGGTCATCTTTAAGGTTTTACAAGGGAAGAATCTTGTAAATCTTGGGTTGTTCAATATTTGGATTATTTAAATTCTGTTAATGTTCTATGCTGGTTATTTAAAATGTAGTTGCTGTTTTTATTTTGTGCTATCCTTGTGACATTTTTACCACTTTCTTTTACTCATCCCATGAAGCTTAGCCAAATAGTAGTAGAAGGTGCTACCCTTATACATTTAGTTCAAATGTTTGCCAATTTTGAATTTTATTCAGACTGACATGGGCTTCGCAATAGATTTAATTCCTGCCTTTTATAAAAATTTAAAAGCCTAGCTGTTAAAATTTTTCCCTTTCAACTTTGAAACATTTTATTAATAGAACAGCATTACATTATGATGCAATGTTTGTTGACTTTGCACAGATTTTTTTTTTCTAAAATATCTTGCTTTGATCTAGAATTGGCAAAACTTGTTAAACCTGAGTGGATTTGTTTACAGTATTAACTGTTATAAATGTAACTCCACTTTTTGAAAGTTTCCTGTTTTGTCTGGTTAAAAAAATTATAATTTGTCATGTATAGCATTTAAGAACTATTGCCTTGACAAAGACTTTAGGGCAGTCCTTCCAGAAAAAGAAATGTTAAGAGAAATTGGCCTTTAAATTATAAGTTAAGTAAATCTAGTATAAATAAAAAGGTTGCTTTCCATGTTGGCATTTTTCGCTTAAGCATACTTTTCACATTTTCCATGTGCTCCTTATACATAGATAACAAATTAAAGGAGCATACCAATAACAAAGAGACCTTCCCAAAAATGCTACGTACATCACTTTTGTATAAGCTTGCTGCCAGAATAATTAGTGCAGAACCTGCCTCTCATTACAGATACAAGACAGGCCTTTTGCGGCGTGTGTGCAACAACTGCATCCCATGGCCAGGCCGGGCGAGCACACGAAACAGAGCTGGCAGACACAGTCAGGCACTTGCTGTCTCGACTTGCTGTTCGGAACCAAGGCTGCCAGACCACTGCTAAAATTGATTGGCATTCACACTTCATTTGAGTGGGTTTGCATTTGGACAAGGGCTTCATTTTCACCTTTCTTGCTATTTCCTGAGGAAAAGGAGAAATTCTGTGAGGCCAGTGTGCTTTTTAATTTGAGGATGGTTCAGTAACCACCCACCCAACCTTCTTTATAAAACAAAGGGTCTCCATATTTAAGCTCATAGGTAAAAGGATTTATATTCCTTTCTGCATTTTTCAAGTAGATTTTTATACCCTTATTTTTTTTTTCTTTCTTTACTTAGCTCAGCTGCTGTGAATGGTTGCTGACTGAACACATTAGATACGTAAATTCATCATTTATCTATAGAACAAGAACAAAATTAAATGGGAGGAAATGACCTTATGACAGCTTTCAGGAAATTTGTACCAGACTTAAAAGGGGAAAGAGTTGTTAACATACCTTTTCCCCATATAATTCTTTCCACCAAGTGGGAACAATCTGTTTTTTTCGCAAGCAGCTGGCACTAGCCAAGTAGATTTTAGAAATGTTATTCTGTACACAATTCATTCAAAGCTGTGAAGCATCTTCCAAACATTACCAGACGGTGCTGCTGATATTCATTTGATTTTTTTTTAAAGCTAAAATCCATGTTCATAATGCCAGACTGGATCAGAATTTGTACTCTTCTACATGAGCCTTAGGCAATATAAACAACCAGGCAAAACTGCAAAAATAAAAATATTAAAACTTGACCTGAATTCTCCAGATTGATTAACTGCCTGGCACAAACTATCTGCAAAGCCAGTCAAGTCTTTCCTTCATTCCTGCAGGGTTCTCCTCAAAATATTCATACGTGATCCAAGAAGTATGAGCAAGCTCAAGAGGTCATTTGAATTACGCGGTACAGCAAAAACAGATTCTTTTGAAATAAACGCCAAATCTCAGGAACTTTCCCAGGAACTTTCCATATCTTCTTCCTTCTGCCTGGCATTATTTTTCTTTTTTCTACTCTTACCTCCTTTCTATTGGATAGATCCAACATATCCCTCAAAACTTGGCTCAAATGTCTCAGTGTTTAGTTGTTGACACTGCCTCTACTCATTTACTTAAAAGTGAATGTGTTAAAAAATTATATATGAATATATGGAGTCTGTCCAGAAGGTATCCAGCCATGTAATATGAAAACTAGAGGCATTTATTGAAGAAGGTACAAGATACAAGAAACATTGTACATCGGTCAGTGACACCTCAGTCCCCTTCAAAGTAGGTACCTTGGGACCTCACACAGTTCTCCCAATCGCCATCAGCTGCCCTGTTGTATTTTCCTGAATTTCACTGACAGTCTAAAATCTCTACCCTTTCAAAGGTGATTTTCGTTTTGGCAAAAGCCAGAAGTCACAGGGTGCCAAATCTGGGCTGTAGGGGGGCTGAGTCACCCGGGTGATTTGATATTTGGCCAAAACCCTCTGCAAAAGATGTGATGCATGAGCAGGCATGTTGTCATGATGAAGGTGCCAATCATCAGTTGCCCATAGCTGTGGGCTTCTGAATCACCCAATAGTTTCCATGGAGGAGTGTTCAAGCTTAATGCAATATTTGATGCAGATTCATTGCTCTACTCATTCAGTCATTCTGAGTGTGAAGGCCACACAGTACACATGCCCTCTCAACAGCATCTACTGCCCCACTGACCAGTACAGTGATTATTCTTCACACGTGCACATTCCAGTGCACTCTCATTGGCTGCCAGGGTACATAAATGTTGAGGAAACCATTCTTTTTAACAATGGCTGGACTTTTTTCCAAATAGACCTTGTCGTATAAGTGCTGTTACACTGGAACACAAGATATCATCTTGTTCTAAGGAGCAAGCCACTTAACTTTGTTTTGCCCAGAAACATTGGAGATGCTTGGATCATAGATTTATTCATATGTAATGCAGTTTTATTTTTATTTCTATCTTCCTACAGACCCGCATTGTCCTATATGCTAACCATATGTGACTATTCACCTCTTGATATGTGACTATTCCAAATTGAAGAGTGAAGTGTAACATACACATCAAATTTTAGACTCTTAGAATGTAGAAACAAAATGTAAGCTATCTCATTGATAATGTTTTATATTGTATTGATATAACAGTGATAGTATTTGGTATATTGGTTAAAGTATATTATTAAATTTTATTTTACCTGTTTCTATTTTTTAATGTAGCTATTAGAAAATTTAAGATGACAAATAAAGCTAGTACTCTATTTGACAGAGCTACCTTATACTAGGAGCACTGTGAGAATAAGGATAAGTTTTACTAATTTCTATATTTAAGTACCAATTACATAGAGCATGAAGGTGTTTGATGAATATATATTAACTGAATGTATATTTGAATAGCCACTGTTGGTGTCCTAGAGCTAAGAATAAGGAAGCTGATTTGTGGAGACAAAAGTTACTTTAGGGTTGAAACAATTGGTATTCTCTAATTTTTTGTTTTTATTTCTTAAGATATGACAGTTGGAGAACAATTCCATTGTTTTCTCCTTATAGATTATTTGATTTAGTTACCTGTCCATTTCATTTATTTGAGTTCATGATCCTTTCACAGCTATTTGGCTTGGCATATTACACAGAAGTAATTTTCCTCAAATACCACCTGGCTGCTCAACAGAGAGGCAAACACTATGTATGACTCTTTGCCTACCATGGTCACTATCTAGAGCTGAAACGAAAAAGATGGCATGTAACAGCACCATGCTCTAGCAAATATGCTCATTTACTACTGGTATTCCAGTTAGATGTCTGGGAAGCCTCAGAAGACACAAAATCCATTTTTCATGAGTTGCATAAGGGAGCAAAATCTCTGGGAAATTTGATGTTGGTTTGAGAAATTCAAAACTTAGGTAAGATATTGTTTCCTATTGGCTACTAGAATATAAGTTTAGCATCTTAAGATTTCAGGGCCTGGAAATTTTGGGGGGTGGGGGGTAAGGATTGTGACTGAGACTTATTTGCTGTGGTCCCCAAATAAGTGACTGATATAGTAAATTACACTAAAGAGATATATCAGCTAAATGCAACATGTAATCCTGGTTTAGATTGATTCTGGACTAAAAATAAGATATGTATGGGACAATGGACAAAATTTGAATAAAGTATATAAAACAATATTATATACATTAATGTTAATTTCCTAACTTTGATAACTTTACTATGGTTCTGTATGTTCATTAATATTCATATTAGTAAATTTTTAAAAAATTAATTTTCACATTTTATGAAATTCTAATGCCTTGACCTTTTGTAGTTCTCTAGTTTTTAAAATTTCATAATTATAAATATAACTTTATAATATTTATAACATTCCTATTGAGTTTTATGAACAACCCAGGCTTCTACTGGTAACCAAGTAACAATTTCTGTCAATTTTCAATGCTTAAAAGAATTTTAATCTGTTGGATAAAATTAGTAGTATATATACAGATAAAGTTAAACCATACATGCATGGATTTTTCTTTATATTTGATCTTTGTATCAACTTAAAATATGCATGTTCAGCACAAATGACCTCTTTAAATTTGCTTTAAAAAGTTCGAGTAACCCAGAATCTTGATGAAATCTCACATTCTAGGTTGTTCAAATTAACTTTTATTCCTGACTTAGCATTGGGAGTTGTTCACTGTTTTGAGGAACAAAGTGAAATGATCCAATTAAAGATGTAGGACGGTATCTATGGTGACAGCGTAAAACAAAAGATTGCCAAGAAGAGAGACTGAGACCATCGCAACTGTATCTGCAACAGATGGTACAGATGATAACTAGAACTGTGGCAATAAGAATAGAACAGAAGGGCTCAGTTATAAGAACCATTTCAGAGGCAGTGTCACACCAGTTGAATGATCACACTGCAGTGGAAAGAACTTCAGAAAGAAAACAAGAATTGCCAAGATTGTGGCTCAAAAGGTGGCCAACCTGAGAAGGGGGAGCCCAGCAAAGGGTACGTAGGGAATATATTTTTGCATTATTTTGTCATTACTCATCATTTGAAAAGTTCTTCTTTTTTAATGTATTCTCCTTAAGACACATTTTCCATAAAACTTGAGGTATGACTCTATTATTACTAAGGTTCGGGGAATTTGGAGAAATTTTTGAATCAATTATGAGGGCGTTCCTGGGAGACCAGACTCACCCACATAGATCTGCAAGATTGAAAATGCTTTATAAAGACAATGCTCATCATGGGCCACTGTGGTCTTTAACTTTTCAGATTTTTCCATGGGAAGTACATAATCAGCTTTACACATAGAGGAAGGAGCAGCTGGAGTTTTCCCAACAGGTCATAATTTATATTTCCCAAGTTATGGTATTACGTTGTAGGAAAACTTCCTGACAGAAAAAGTAATGTTTTAAAAAAATTAAAAAGGAAAATATCATCTATTCCAATATAAGTCACATGTAAAATAACCTACAAAATAATTGAGTCAAAGGCAGATGTAAGAGCTTAAAATGTTATCACAATCAAAAGTCTTATTTTCATCAAAAGCTGACAGCAACTGGCTAATGCCCTCACTAAGTGCTGTGTCAAAATATTTCCATCCAAGACGGAGAAATGAATAAAGTGAAAATTACTGCTATTATGTTGAGTTGAAGATGTCCCATGAGGCCAAGCCAACCTGTGAGGACTGAAGGTCAGTGAGCCAAAAGCCATGCCAGAGACCTGGCCTGCTCTGAATCCCAGGGATCCTGCCTCAGCCATCAGCAATAATCACTGCTAAAGGCCTGTCATCGCCTCCTTTTTGCCACTGCTGGAGAGTACAGGCAAGTGCCACAGCCACATTATATTGTACCTCCTGTATCAGAACTTGAAATCTGCTACTGTCCTTTAAAATCTGTTCTTTAAAGAGACTTGCTTTCCTCAATTACCAAATTCCCTTTCATGTTTTCCACCTCAGAAAAAAATCCTAAACTTTGAATTAGCTAATTTACCTTAACTATACTGCTTAAATGTACCCTTAATCTAAATTATCTTTAATTTTAAATGAAACGTAATCTTCCCTTAATAGCTTAGTTTCACCATACTCCAATTTGTATTTTAACTATGGCCATACCGTCGTTCTGCTATTTGTATTCACTGAGTAGCTGTCTATTTTCCCCCAAACCCTTCAACCCTTTATCACCTCCCCCAATACACACACACACACACACACACACACACACACACACACACGGAAAACATTTTATTCCCATATCTTCTAAAAACCAGTGAGCTTAGTTTAGCAAATAGCTGACTAGATGTGTGGTTTGACAATAATGCCAAGGATTCTAGGCCTGAGGATTAAAATGGTGGCTTTGTCCTTAATTCTCTAGAAATGCATCCATTTTTGTTATGCAATCTGAAACCGTTCTTGTTATGCAATCAGCAGCCATTCTGCCCTGCAAAGGGTAACTAATTTACTCAGGCTGTTTCTCTTGAGTTATCACGTTACATTCCCCATTAATCCTCCAGACAAAAGAGTTGCTGAATAAGTCCCAGTTCCAGAAGTGTCTCTTCCTGCCAGCTCCTGTCCTACCCAAATGCAAGTGCCAAAGTTCTGCCAATGGACAGGTCTGGCCCTGTTAGCTCCTCTCCAATAAAAATCCAGCCTGGCAGTAGGTAAGCACTTCTGATCCATGAGCACTCTAAGCCTAGAAGCAATTTCCTACGTCTGGAGTGAATCTAGTCCTCTGAAATATTTGTGGCTGTTCATAGTGCTGCCACTATACCCAGCTTCCACTGTGTGTGGCTGGTCTCCAACTAGCCCCATACCTGGGGCTCTGAATCCATATCTCCAATATGGCTCCCTCAAACTGAAATCTAATCTTAATGACCTTGACTGTTTCTGAAAGAGCTTCTCATAGGATTAGCTCCTGCTTCTCAAATCAAGGCAAATCCCTGATGTGGAGAACTGCCTCTACTCAAAGTGCTGCCAAGTCCTCTAAAATTGAACGCCCCGGAGTAGTGGCTCTTAACCCTGGGTGTGCATCAGATTCAGCTTGAAGTTCAGCTCTATTCCCTCAGAATGAGAGACACTGCCTTAGACACTGAAGCCAGCTTGGGCCAATAATGGCAATATGTGTGAAATATACAACAATTCTAGTTTGGAAGCTGCTTCAAATTTTCTTAGAAGTTGCTCTAAATCATAAAGTAATACAATGGTATCGCAGTATGAAAATTATTTCTGTGAGAATTTATAGCCATGCTAATCTCCACATGGTTCTTTGCATTAGGAAATCTACCTCCAACTCCCTTACCTGTAGTCTCTCTTGAATTATATGCTATCTGGTACTTTCCAGTTCCCCTGACTATCAGGTCTGTAATCACAGCAACCTATTGTTACCATACAAAGACAAACATCCTAAATCACTTGTCCTATCTCAACTCACAACACAACTCCTGGTTTCTTTCCACTCTCTCTGGCTTTTGACTTCAGGATTCATATGAACCACTACGGTTAACCCTGCTTCCACACCTTAAGGAAGACTCAGTTCTCTCCTTCAATATGAATTCAACTTTCCCTTCAGGTCAAAGACCTTCAGCTACCCTTATCATACTATCTACTTAGGTATGTAAAAGTTCATCAGGAATGTAGAGTTATTAGAGCTATATTTTTGTCATTATGTTTCTGTAACTAAAGATATTTTAATAATATCTTTATAATGAGAGAGACTAAAAGACAAAGTTATTTTCATTTTAATAAAAAGGAAGCTAATCAATATAATTCACTTGATCATCCTGCTCTCTGGAATCAAATCACTAGATTTCTACAAAGAGAACCCCTACCAAGTTCCCCATGGCCTTCCCAACTGAAGCCCACTATTTCTCAAATCCTTCTTGTACACCCCCAATGTAGCTAAATTTAGGATGCTCTAAATGTGAGATCTTTCTCATGATCAATCTTTATGTGTGGATTTAGCATGCCACTCACCTGATCCAAAAGATTCATTCATTTCATGTTTTCTAGAAAAGTGTCTCTCATTTTAGTAGGGCATGTCACACTAGGAGAAGTGACTAAGTATTGGGGAAATACATGCCCCAAAAATCAGTTTCAATATTCTAACTTTGAAATATATTTTTAAAACTTTCAAATATATAATGCTCCCATAATAAAACCTGTAGAAGGGGCAGCTCATTTAATCATCCATTTAACAACTACTCATCATATGCAAACTATGTAGCAGGCACTATTCCAGCTATTCTAGCTGTGGGGCAAAGCCTTACTGCCATGATGTGAGGTTGCAGACAAGCTGGGATGGAGAAGTACTGAAAAAAATTTGGCCAAATTAAAATCTTGGAAAAATTCTACAACGTGGAAAACTGCAGTTCTACTACATTGAGTTTTAACTCTGAATGTTTTTAAGCAGCCTCCACCCAAGCCATTATAGAGGGAAGAATGGCTCCCTCCACCCCACCCCCAAAAAAGTTATGCCTGTGCTGTAACTCATGGAAACTGTGAATGTTACCTCATCTGGGCAACAGGTCTTGAGGATGTAATTAATTTAAGAATCTTAAGATGAGATCATCCTACTTTATCCAAATGGGACTTAATCTAGTGATAAGTGTCCTTACAAGAGACACAGAGGGAGAAGGGGAGAAGGCCATGTGAAGATGGAGGCGGAGACTGGAGTGATGTATCCACAAGCCAAGGAACACCTAGAGCCACCAGAAACTGCAGGAGGCAAGGAAAGATTCTCTGCTAGAGTCTTCAGAGGAAGCATGATCTTCCTGACACACCTTTAATTCAGCCTCCAGACTCCAGAACTATAAGAGAATAAATTTCTGTGTTTTAAGCCACCAAGTTAATGGTAATTTGCTTCAGCAACCACATGAAGCCAATAAAGCCATATACTCTAATTTCTAGTAAGATTTTCTCACCCTGTAGCAACAGAGGGTGTGCATGGTGTATATATAATAAATCCTTTATGGACTCCAGACCAATTGCTTTATATAGCTTAAGGGCTAGCTATGGGGTAAGAGAGAAGGAAAGTGCAACCCCAATTGATTCAAGATTATTATTTTGCACCTATTTTGTAACATTAGGAAAGATACAGTACATTTTCCTTTTCTTGTCTACCATGAGCTATATTAAACAAGAAAGAAAAAACAGATCACAAAGAATTTCTGATTTTTTTCAAACACAATATGTTCAATTTCCAAGGGAACTGTTCTCGAACTAATTTCAGAAACACACTTTAATATTTTACATAAGATGTACACTTATTGGACCCTTGATTTTTTTTCTTTTCAGGTTGAAGACATCTCTCAGTAATCTGTTTTGCTACTGATAAGATAAGTAACTGACAAATGAATTTTTATTTGGCAAAAGTGGATTTGGAAATCCAATGTTTATTCTGGAATTATCTAGAGTTCCAATTTTGTTACATAGTAATTATAAATTAAACCATAAACCAAGATTGTAAAACCCAGAGCTAAATGTAAAGAATTTTCACATTCAAATAAAAAATTTAAATAAGAATAAGCATATGATGGCATAGGAAGTAGTAAAACACTTGTACAAAAATTAAATGAAACATAGAAATAAAAAGAAAAAGGGTTTATCAGTTATTCTTCTGTGCACTTGATCTGAGTCCCTAAATATAGCTTGGGCCATTAATTAGTCATTGAGAAAAGATAAATGACAAGTGAGGGATGGGAAAATAAATAAAACTCTGAGTGTGAATTTTCTAACAAATAAACGTGTCTTACCAGTTAATTTTCATGTCCAGACCTGAGCAACATCTGCATCGCTTGCATTTCCTTTCATTACCCAGAAACCAATCACTTGCTCATTTATCATTTCTGTACATGCTGCATTATTGAAATGTGATGATTCATCACTTTCCATTGATCAAATAACATCCAGAATTACCTTCCAAATGTTTCGCGTATAGAGGTGACCAAAGAACTACAAATCTGTGAGGCTTCCTTTTAATAAAACATTTGGTAAAAAAATTTGTAAACCCGATTTCTTATCATTTCTCCCATTACCACGGGGACCATGCTCTCTGCTGACTCAATGGGTCTGCACAGCACTCTTGCTCCATGTCTGTTCATTTCACATGCTTTCATGTGTAAATGGGTAAAAATCACAGTCAGTTGAGAGCATTTGGGAGCCATTAGCCTTCCCTTCCCTTAAGTAACAATATGAAAAGAACTAGGAGCAAACAGACATGACTATTATGTGAGGAGACTCCTTAGTATGTTGTGTGGGTAGTTAGTTAGTCCCCAGGAATACACCATCATATAAGTGAGCAGATCAGACTTTGTAAATCAGAACTTAAACTGCCATCCTTCCAGAAAGTGGCTCCTTTCAGAAGTGTGCGTATGTGTATTGAATGGAAAAAAAAGACAGGTCTGTATATTAGTCATTTTTGCAGGCCTTTTCAGAGCCCAGAAGTATGTCAATTGTAAGTGTTCAGAAGTTGTTTACTGATTGTAATGAACATGGGTACTTCCCTTCTCCAGGCTGCAGAGTCTCACTTAGAGATGCTGGCAAACTGAGGAATTAGTCACCCTCACATGCTAGCTGTTCCTACTGAAAGTCTGTAGGACCTCTATGGCAGGGCAATCACATATCTAACTCTATTAATTTTGAGCAAATTGCTAAAGGCAGCTGACCCCCATATACAGCCAAAGGCAAGAGCTGAATTCAATAAGAAGATATAGACAGCTATGAAAGGACATGATCTCTGTTTTAAATTTATCAAAACAGAGAGTTACCTACAAAGGGGTGCCTATAAGACTGTCAGCTGCTTTCTCAAAAGAAACTTTGCAGGCAAGAAAGGAGTGGCAAGGAGTATTCGACATGTTGAAAAGCAAGAGTCTACAACCATGACTACTCTATCCAGCAAAGTTATCATTTAGAATGGAAGGGCAGATGAAGTGCTTCCCAGACAAGGTAAAGCTAAAGGAGTTCATCATCACCAAGCCATTGTTATATGAAATGTTAAAGGAACTTATTTAAGAAAAAGAAAATCAAAACTATGAACATTAAAATGACAACATACTCACAGCTATCAACAACTGAATCTAAAAAATAAAAACAAAATCCAACTAAGCAAACCAGAATAGGAACAGAAGCATAGGTATGGGGATCATTTGGAGGGTTACCAGTTGGGAGAGGGAAGGGGGGAGGGGGAAGTGGGAGAAATGAGGAAATGGTGCAGGGACTAAGAAGCATAATTGTTTGATACAAAATAGACAGGGGGAAGTTAAGAATAATATAGGAAAGGGTAAAGCCAAAGAACTTATATGCACAACCCAGGGACATGAAATAAGGGGAGTGGTATTGCTGAAGGGAAGAGGTATACTGGGCAGAGGGGAGCAAAGGGAAAAGAAATTGGGACTACTGTAACAATATAACCAATAAAATATACTTTAAAACTAAATCAATTAACTAATTAATTTACCCAAAACATCTATCTAGGTACATATTAGGTTCTCTCCTCTCTCCTAAACTCCTTCCTTCTCCCTATTTCTCTGGCAGGCAGAAAATGGAGAGTTGGCACATATAGCATACCCACTGTGTGCGAGGTAAGCTCTGAGCTAGGTGCTTTACCTCAGGTAACTCAATTATAATAACAGCATTG
This sequence comes from Furipterus horrens, assembly GCF_987537825.1. Classification (NCBI taxonomy): domain Eukaryota; kingdom Metazoa; phylum Chordata; class Mammalia; order Chiroptera; family Furipteridae; genus Furipterus; species Furipterus horrens. The sequence goes on from NW_028327174.1 coordinate 165,959,323, forward strand.
TCCTTGGGGAAACCTGAGCTCAGCATTCATGCCAGCCAACTGCTAAGTGGTAAAGATGGAATGTGCAGCCAAGATAGCCAATGCCCACATCCATTATCTTGCTCCTACACTGTGATACCTTCAGCAAAAGGGCTCACTCAATGCAATTGAGTGGTCAGTGGGTAAATTTTAGAGCTGAGTTACATAGGCAAGCAGACTACATGAAAAAGTGTTTTTTAGATTAAAAATATGAGTAAATAAATGTGAGACAACATTATATTTATCATTGGGTATCATTCTAGGAAAGAGAAGACTTGTGTGTATATGCAGACACCGGCTATAAATACTGGAATAAGACTACCGTCTATGGTCTTGGCCACAAAAAAGAATAAAACATGGATGTCAGTCAAGTAGAGAGGAAGATGGGGCATGATCTGGAACCTAAAAAAAACTAAGACAAAGATAAACATAAACATCAATTCAGACACAAATATAACTGACAACTTCATGGGAATTAATAGTTTCAATTAGTATTTGAAGCAAGTAAAGACTTTTAGCCAGAAGTATCCCAATGTGGACTCAGTTGCATATTGTTTCTATTCTAAAAGCTCTAGGACAATTTAAAGGAAGCCTAAATCCTAAATCTATAGCCTGTGTCCCTTTGGAGGCAAGAAGGTGTTATACCCTTTCTGGATATATCTGTCATCATCCCAGAGTTTCTGAAAATATTTTGTTTCGAAAGAGTCCAAGCCTTGGTTTGCCCCATCAGGGAATACTATCCTAACATGTTTGTATTCCACGGATTTGAAAAGATAATTTTATTTTATTATTTTTTATTTTTTTTAATTTTATTTTGTTTATCTGTTTTTAGAGAGAGGGAAAAGGAGAAAGAGAGGGAGAGAAACATCAATGTGCGGTTGCCTCTCATGCGCCCCCACCTGGGGACCTGGTGTGCGACCTAGTCATGTGCCCTGACTGGGGATCGAACCAGCGACACTTGGATCGCAGGCCGATGCTCAGCCCACAAAGCCACATAAGCCAGGGCCTGAAAAGATAATTTTAACAGAAATACAGCTATCCAAGGACTTGCAAGAAATATTCCAATTAGTATAGAATGAGTGTTTGCATTTCAACTATATTCCCCATTAATAACAAATACAAGTATGAAACTTTATCCTCAAATTAAAAACAAAAGGAACCATTACAACAAAATAACATTTAAGATTCTTAATATCCACTTGGCGTTTCTCACATAACTCTAATGAAAATAAGCTAAACGAACACACAATAGTCACAATACTGTAATAATCTCAAAACACGTATGATCTGTTGTAGCATTTCAACAGATACCAGGCTCTGACTAATTGATAATAAAGAAAATCTAACACCTCTGATCTGATAAATAATGAAGTAGTGCTGATGAAGGCAAGGACAGATTTTCCACAAAGGTTGTTGGAGACAAAAGCTCCATCATCACAGACATACAGGGTATGCAAAATAAAAGCCCTGACAAACTCATTAAGGTACAAATCTAAGACTAGACTAAAGGAATACCTGCTGCTCTTTCCTGCACCTGCCTTTCTATTTCTATCTAACTTGGTAGGTGATAAATACTTTGAATTCAGATATTTGGGGAAAGCCAAAATCTTGTTGAGAAAAAAGGGCAGTAAGCATACATAAGTATACTCTCTCTCCAGAATCTTCATAGCTATGCTCCTAAACGTGTTTGTTAAAGAATTTACTCTTATGAGTAACAGATTTATGAGTTAGACACGAATTAAAGAGACAGGCTCACAAACAAACGTGAGAGTACTTAAAACAATGTTTACATATACAATAATAAAAGACAATGACAGAACATTAAAAAAGACTTTTTTACATATCTGAAATTCATAAAAAAGTGGTTACCAAACAATATATTTCTATGGTCTATTCCTAGCTCATGAAGAAACTTGAGAATATTCTTTCTCCACAGTTACGGGCACATATTTGTTTTGCTTTGATGCAGTACTATCCTTATGCAAAGACATAAAAAATCTGTTCGGTTCTCTATCCTATTTTTATATTTTGATTTGTTTTATTTTGTTTTGTTTTGTGTGTGTTACTAGAGTAAATTGCAATTTTTGTTATATTAGACCTGAAACCCTCACAAATGTGGAAACGTCAGTAAAAGTTTTTTTTTTCAAATAATAAAAATTTGAGAGTGTTTGATTAATTGAACAGAGAGACCATTAGATTTAGGGGGCTCTAATGCTTTAGTAGCCTGTGTAAGCAAGCCAGATGGGAGGGGGTCTGGGGGTGGGAAAAAAAGGCGAAGGGATTAAGAAGTACAAATTGGTTGTTACAGAACAGTCAAGAGGATGTAAAGTACAGCATAGAGAATATAGTAAATTTTATTCTAATAACTATGTATGGTGTTAAATGGGTGCAAGATTTTTTGGAATGATCATTTAGTAAGTTATGGATTGTCTAATCACTTGGGTGTACATCTATTATATGTATGCCAACTGTAATTTAAAACAAAGAAAGATTTTTTAAAAAGAAATTGATACCAATCACAAATACCCAGCTAGTCTTTTGCTAATAAGATAACTGTTTAGGCTCTTGTCAATGAACTAGTTTCCTTCTTTGCTTTCATACCTTCTTTATAAAAGTCCTTACCCTATCTTCTATCATTGGAGCTCTCCTAACCACTTCTGCTTTGGTACTGTCTGATTCAAATCAGGTTTTCCTCAAATAAACTTTAAAAAATTTTAATAGGCTCACTCTATCTTTTATCAGAGAGAACAAGTGAATTTTCATTAATAAAAGCATTGATTTCTAGCCACATACCTGAGCAGTAGGAGATCTGATATAAAGCCTCCTAATTCTCATCATTATAATCTACCTATTAAACAGATTGTCCCTGACTTGTAAAATTAAAATAACTTTGTTAGCATAAAAATCTAGGAATATACAATTGTCTTGGACGTAAAAGTTCATTTTAATTTCCTGTCTATTTTTTGTTGAAATATTGTCATCTTGATCATAAGTTACTGTGTAGGAGCCTCCTGTTTCTTAATCTCTGTTGAATACTTATTTTCTCATCCCACATTATCAAGGCCTTTGAGTCTCCCTCTGTCTCTCTCTGTCTCTCTCTCTGTCTCTGTCCTTCTCTCTGTCACCCTTCACTCACAGGTTATTTCTGAACACAAATAAATGAAGTGAAAAATTACAGAAAAGACAGATAACACATTTTTCTCTCTGTGGCAATCCACGTTAAGTGAGGAAGTAGGAACTTGTTTTGTTTTTTCCCCAGATAGTTCACAGCCCACTCCCAACCAACTTTCTCCACCATTTATGAATCCTATTTTTGAGAACCACCAAGAAATATCAGCACTGATGACTCAGCCTTTCTGGGCACTGCTGAAGCAATGCTGTGAGGAGGGGGCGGCAGCCCAGGGATCTGGCATCTCCTCCAGGCTGGGAAACCAGAGCGCTCTCCCCATTTCTCTCCATTTGAGTGAGCCTGTCACTGGCGCTCTGTTGCTCGGAGTAGCTTCCTCACTGGTCAGCAGAAAAGGAAACTCACACAAACTAAATCTCATTTTACAGGAAACATGATTTAGGTTCTTAAATTGGTCTTGATTTGCAGAGACACAAGTTTCCCAAGCTATTATCTTTGAGCCAGAGGCACTAATAATAAAGGCAGTATTTGATAAATATTCACAAAGAAGGAAACCATGAAAAATCGGTAGTGAAATGAGTCATTGTTCCCATATTGTCTTTCTGAGAAATGAGATGCATTTAATATAGTGCCCTACACTTTGAGATGGAACCACGATTAATGACCAGGCCTCAACTTACCCAGCTAGAAAAAGAACAGCACATCAAAATAGACACAAGGTATCTTGAAAATTGTGGATGGAGTTGGAATGTATTTTTATTGTAAAAAAAAAAAGCCAGGCAAGTAATCACTGCCTCCTTTCAAAGGGTTAAGTGTTTCTGATTAGCTTTGGGTCATGTACCACATTTTGAGTACCTAAGCTTAAAGACACACTTCATTGAACCCCATCCAGCAAGCTTCATGCTTATGAAGGTGTTCCTCTTGATTGCTTCTCATCTGGGCTACAAAACGATTGGGTTGGAGATTGACATTGATTAAGTGCAAGAGAACCATGTTTTACTGTGACAGCTGCTAGGCCTCTGTCAACAAATCAATGTATTTTTTTTTTCTTTTCATCTTAACTCTCCCGTTAGCATCCTGCTGTTACTAGAGATGAAAAACATCTCTATAACTGTCTGCTGATTGACCATTTTCTGATTTGCCAATCACATAAAATGTTTTTATGACAGAAAAAGCTAACCCTTCATTCTAAGCAGCTTTTTGCACACAAATAGTGCAATTTACTGGAATCCTCTGGGGTGTGGTGGCTGCTCTTATAATTTAGAATCACAATAAAGAGTAAGCCATATTTTGCAGAGAAATGTTACTGTACTTCTTGAATTGGATCAGTAAGGTTACAAATGCACCCTGCTCACCCAGTGAATTTGGGAAGTATTTTAACAGGGGTCCCACCCACTGATCTTCTGCTATATGGATAAGGAAGTCACCCTTAATAGCTGTTTTGTGCACAGAACACTCTTATTTATAATAGAGTGAGGTTATCAAAAAAAAAAAAGGTTCTCCCTAGCATCACACTGTGCACAGGAAATAGGTGTGGTGAGGAGACAACTAATATAAAGATCCCTAAAGAAACTTTGGGTCAAAATAGAACTTTTATAAATGGGCTTCTTAACACAGCAGACCAGCCTCCTGCCTTCTACCTCCAATTGTGTGGTTTGGAATCCAGCCCCCAACTTGCCCAATATAGGACAAGCTTATATGGAATGAGTAAATTACTGCCTAGAGCCGAGGCAGAACAGTTTGGTACTTTTTAATGAAAAGTGTATTGTCATAAGATTTTGTATATGATTTTACTTCATAACCAAATAAGTAACCCTAAACCAAAATTTTCATTGCATCAAACTCGGACAACATGATTTATTTCACCCAGTCAATTTCTCCTTGTGCCTTAAGATATAAACTCAAAAGACACAAGGAGTTTCCCAGAAAATGTGTTACATCTTCAATAGGTCAAGATGGCAACAGGATCTGAGCACCGGAAGCAGCTCCTTGATTTCATGAGTTGAGTACAGTCTTGACTTATCTTAATTTTCCGCCAGCTTGCTCAGCAAACCATTGGGAATAAAAGAAGAAAAATTAAATTTTTCTATAATGTACAAAAAAAAAATAACTTGTTCAGATTAAAGTATTACTATTTCAAAAGACACAAAGAAATGTTGTAGCCAACAAGCCAGTTTCCCAAGCAATAAAGCATTGGACATGAATTCTGGCTGTACACTGATGATTCTCAAACTCAGCAATTTTCAAACTTTTCATCTCATGGCACAGAAAAACTAATTAGTAAAATTATGCTACACACCAAAAAATACATATTTTTTGCCAATCTGACAAAATAATAGGTATAATTTAGAATGGTTTACAAAAAAAGTAATTACTATCCTTTTTGCTCAAAATTACTTTGTAAAAAAGTCAGGTGCCTATACTTGTATATAAGGATTTCTGGTACTGTTACAGAAACAGGGGAGTCCAAAAATCCCCAGTTTGCGGCTGGGGGATGGGGAGAAGGAAGCAGCTTTTGGAATGCCTCCACATGCCTGAGGCTGGGCTGGTGGCTAGTGTCTTTCTTATGCAAAATGGCTTTAATGCATCCAAAGCCTCAGGTAGATGGGAGGAGTCTTGAACCAGGGGACAGTATGGAAAAAGCACACAGAGCCTATGTAAGGTTCTGTGAATGGTCAGAAATGTTTGCAACGCCCCCTGCGTCAGAGGATGCAGTCAGGGATATATAAGCAGCTGCGGACATTTTAGCTCTCTCTCGCGCGCGCTCTCTCTCTCGCGCGCGCTCTCTCGCTCTCTCTCACGCTCTCTCTCTCTCTCTCTCTCTCTCTCTCTCTCTCTCTCTCTCTCTCGCTCTCTTGCTCTCTCGCCCCCTCCATGCAGCTTGGTGAAGGGGCCTTCTCCATGTGGAATAAAGAAGCTAAGTTCTCCATGTGGCTTGGAGAAGGGGTCTCCAGGCTCCTTTAAGAGGCTCTCGCCATGCGGTTTTGAGGAGAGGAGATCCATGCGGTTTGCAGGGAGAAGGCAGTTTGCAAGGAGGCTGAGAATCCAGGCGGTCCTGCATTGAGAGCTGGAGGGCACCGCAGCACAGAAAGAACCTCCCCAATCAGAATTGAGTGATTCGCAGCTGCTGGTAAAGCTGAACGGTGTTTGGAAAGTAGGGAAACAGTTTCTCTAACTTTTCTACAGCTAGCCTGGTTTGGTAGGGGGGAGGCAAGGATATGTGTTTATGGGTGTTTTAAAGAACATAAGACTTAACAACAAATCCACAAATAACTAAATCTATATAACTGTTAAATAAACAATTCTTTTTCTTTTCACTAAACTATTGAGAGTTATAATTTTGGCGGCGGGCAATCGGGCCCCTAACTAAAGAGCCCAAGGGTTCTGTAACAGTACCAAGAATTAACCAATCCCAAAAGGGCAGGGGGGAGGGGTGGGGTCATTGGAGAGCAATGGGGGAAAAGTGTGTCAACTGTAATAGAATAACAATAAAAAAGAAATTAAAGACCCTGGCTGCTGTGGCTCAGTGGATTGAGTGTCGACCTGCGAGCCAAGTGTCGCCGGTTCGATTCCCAGTCAGGGCACATGACTAGGTTGCACATCAGGTCCCCAGTTGGGGCGCGAGTGAGAGGCAACCACGCAGTGATGTTTCTCTCCCTCTCTTTCTCCTTTGCCCTCTCTCTAAAAATAAACAAACAAATTTTAAAAAAAGAAAAGAAAAAGGGAAAAAAAAGAATTAACCAATCAGATGCAATCTTATTATGTGTCATGACCAATGAAATGCAACTCTATTATATGACCTATATATTTACAGTTCAAGACAGGGTATTCAAACAGCCCAGCTATTGTTGTGTTGGCAGTTGTCTTTTTTTTTTTTTTTTTTTTTTTAAATAATGTAAAGGAAAAGAGGTCAGTGCCCCTGACTAAACAGTTAGGTATTGCATGTTTTAAAAATTCTTGCAGAGACCATTTGAATATAACTGCTCTCTACCTTGTTCATCCTGGATGCCTCTGAAGGCCCCATGCTACACGAAATCTTGCACAAAGGCAGGTGCTATAGTAACTTTTTTTCCTCTTTTTCATCCAGGAGAGAAGAAATAGAGCTAATATGAAAAAGAAATTGGGCCAAAGGTAAGACGAGCTAATTTGATCATAAAAAAATAAATAAATGTTGGTAGAGGACATTGGAGGAGTTTTGGCTAAACAGCTCTTTGGTTTTCTCTGGTACCAGTCTGCACACCTTGCAGGTGATTTTAAATCGCTAAGGATCTAGCTGCCCCTGTATTGGGAAAATGGCTTTATGATTGCTATAGAGGGGTAATGAGAATTTTTGAAAGTTTGAAAGTTCATAGTAACATTTAGAAATAAAGAATTAAAAACAATAAGTTAATCTGTTTTTGATCTAAATGACCAAAATAGAAAATAAATTAGAATTAGGATAATAACCAAAATTAGAAGAGGTTGTTTTTACTCGACTTCATGGCCACACTAAAAGACTCCTATTACTATAATGAAATTCATCATGGCTCTCAGAATGTTTCCTCACATTCAGCCTTGCTCTGCTCTATTTTCTTAGATCTTAAAGAATGAGAACATTTGAGCAACAGATACTATTGCATTTGTTATGACATATTAATGTAGAAAAATGTTATACCAAAACATTTTAAACATATTTATGTGTTGCACATGCTTCCTTTCTTTAGGGATAAAATTTGCTTTTGTTTTACCCTCTTTTCTCTTACTTGATGGCTAAAAAACTTTCTATTCAAAAACAAGTAAAAGTTAAATTAAAGCAAGAAAATGAGTGAAATCCATTATGATTATATTTTCCCCAGACCATTTATGAGGAGAAGAGATTCCTTCTCTTACCAGAGGGAAACTTAAGATTAGCTGTTTTGGGTTTTGTTTTAGGCTCTTGAAATATTTTTCTCTTTGTCATATATATTTTTAAGTTTCTGTCTGTGTCATCTATCAAATACAAAAGAAGGGTTCTAGGTATTTTAGGTTTTATTTACAATTTTCCATCATATGTGAGAATTATAAGAACCTCAAGTAAAAGCATTCATCTCTCAATTAGCCTAACATACTGTTGTGAGGGAAGTTCTCAAGCCTCACCCTTATCCCATGTTGAAGACTACATACTTGGTTTTAAAGGAACGTGCTTGAACTTCATGACCACCAATCCTAGATTGAAGGTTATAAATTATTATCTCATCTGAGATGATTCAAGACTCATTCATATTGAAACTGTTGTCTTTGCTGACACAAGGAATGATGGATATGCATGGACACTGGAGAATCCAAGAAAGAGCCTGAAGTCAGTATGGGTCATTTTCACAGGGAATGTGCATCCTAGGTTTGATGTTTTGTTCTATTGTACTGGGTGTGTTTATGTGTGTGTGTGTGTGTATCATGTCCTATTTATACCTAACTGAAAACTAATTCTTCCTAAAACTTACAAAATAAGAACTTAAAAGGATCAAGCCCAATACCCTGATTTTACTAATAAAAAAAAATTACCATGTCAAAGGGCTGGTTAATGACAGAGCCAAATCTAGAGGAAGATTCCAATCTAATTTCCTGTCAAGCCATCACTCAGTTTAACTGAAAAATCTTTGTCCACTTTATATCTGCCTGTACTGAAAACATTGGAGAGATATGAAAGAAAACCCATGGATCCCACCTGCAGGTAGCTTACAATCTTGAAATCATCTGTGCTAAAATATCATCCATTTTTACTGAAAATGTTTTTCTAAGAATAAGGCAACATTTGTATCAGCTGTTTTATAATAATCTAACGTGAAATTCCAACTTCTTTTTCCTTGTGGAAATGCACCAATCTTCCTATATTTTAATTACGAAGACATTTTCAGTAGTGTTCTCCTTCTTAGCCATCACCTGAGTCTATCTCAAATAACCATGCCCCATGAGTGAGAGAGCCATACCTCTTCAGAATTAATCATACCTCATTCAGCTCACAGACACTCTCCCCATTCCTCTGTCCCTACTTTATATATTTGCAGGATGATGTTTCAATTCTTTTTGCATATAAGATTATTTGTCCTACTGCCATAAATTGCTCTTTATAAAGATAATTTCTGTCAACATTACATGGGTCTTGCTGATCCCTCTGCCCCACTAGAGATAATGGATAGCATCGAACCTCAGGAGGTAGGAGAAAGAGCAGAGCACCCTCCCCAATGTGATGGAGCATTTTCCTGTAGCACAGCATGCTTCAGCTGCTGAAGCTGCTCCTGTCCATATGGTGTTTCCTTGTGTCTACTTTTTTCCTTCACTGGATTTTCATGATTTATGACAAAGATGACAATGACAGTGATTAGGAAGATAATTGTTTCTATCAAACACTGACAGTATCAAATATTGTATAAATGCCATTTATTTTGATCTACAAAAGGGGCATAATTCATAACTGTTGCAAAATTGGCCAAGTACTTGTCATATCATTTATTTTTTGCAAGATTTCAGTCTCCAGCACACAGTTATCTATCCATACTAGTCCCCTCTCTGATGCTCCCATGAAATCTTTAAAAGTTATTACTGTGTTCTTGTTGGAAATGTTATAGCACTTCCACATTCATTATTTTACAATTGTTCCATATGCTTTTTTGATATTTTTAATGTATAAAATTTGGCAGAAACTCTGTCATTCTCTTTATAGCAAATAAAAATAGTAATTAAGAATGGAAGGCTAAAAATCCAGGATAAAACACTCTTTATACAAATACATGTCTCTCTCCAACAATCTGCCCTGAAAGCACCCAGGATGGAACTCCAATGTAGAAGAGAAGCCCAATACCACTCTGATCTACCCTTAATACTTGTCTCAGAACTACCTGGGCACCCCCAAAACTGAGACACAAATCTAACCCAAAGCATTAATGAGGTTTTGTTTGTTTGTTTATTGTTTGGGTGAAGAGATAGAGGAAGAAATTACAGGTTCCATTTTATAGAAATATAAATTTACCTTCAATCATCTCTAACTTATCCTAGTTTCCCTTCTTCCAGCAGTTGCTACATCTTTTCCAGATTTTTCTCCAAGCATTTCTTCTTACTTTTACTTCTAATAAAATTTTTCTTTCTCTATATTCTTTCACTCAAATCTTTTCTAAACTGTCCCCCAAATCCTCTCATCTTACCGAATCACTTTACATAATAAAACAGATAAACTAGTAGATGCAGGAAAAAAAGGAAAAATAAAAACAAAAACAACTAGCAACTCTCCAGTAGATAACATTTTGTCCCGTGTGGGCCTAGGTTTGAGGGAAGACGTTGGTGATGGGTTGGTGGTGGAGGGGTGGGGAGGGGTGCAGTGGAGGTGCTAGCAGAACTGAATTTACCTCTCCAAATCAACTTGGTCAATTTTCATTTTAAATTTGAATACTGTCTAGCTCACATAGCTCTCCTCAGTTTGAGTCTTATTTCAACAACTTTCTGTTGGAAAGGTCGCCCTGGATAGCCTACTGAAATCTCAAACTTATTATGTTAGTAAAAAGAACTCATTATGTGCCCTGGGCCATTTGCTTCTATGCAAACTTTTTGATTAATCTCATCATCAAAGTGCTCAATATTCAAACCTTAGAGTCCTCTCACCCCCAAGTCCAAGTGCATCTACATGAAAGCATGGCAAACTCTTTCTCATTACCATCTCCATCATCAAAATCCTGGCTTAACCCCTCATCAACTCTTATACACTTTTTTACCATTGCTGCTTAAATAGATTTAGCTCCTATCAGCAATTACTACCCTCTTCCGTCCTTTCCTTCCCTATGATTAAGAACTTTTATATTTCACTTTTTATTATGGAAATTTTCAAACCTATAGAAAAGAAATTAAAATAATAAATTAAACTCATGTATCCATCAACAAGTTTCAACAATTCACAATTTATGATCAACTAATTTTCATCTGTTTGCAATCCCTGATTACACTGAAGCAATCCCAGGCAATATATTATCTTCAACTCTAAAGAGTACATGAAAGGAAATATTTTTTAACCAAATTACAAAATATCATCACACTTAAAAACTAACTACAATTTCTTAATATCAGTGTTCATAATTCCTTGATCGTTTTATACATTTTCATTTTGCCATTTGAATCAGAGTATAAATAGGTACCATAAGTTACAATTGTTTCTATGCCTTTGAAGTCTCTTTTACTCTATCATTGTCCACTCCGCTTTTTCATTTTTTTCTTTCACTGTTGTTATAGTTGTTGTTGAAGAAAATCAGTTGTTTGAGTTTTGTTGACTGCATTTTCAGGTATCATTTAACATGTTCCCTTATATGCTGTTTTTCCTATAAATTGGTAGTCAAATCTAGAGTCTTGATCTGTTTTTTTATTCAACATTTTAAGCAAGAAAATTTCACAGGCTGTCTCGAATACTTGCATTAAAATGTATGTAAGAATGAATTGTCTCAATTGTGTTACCAGTCTGTGCCTAATTCTATTAATTCATCAGGTACTATAGTAAAATTGTCATATTTTATTATTTCTTCTAAATTAGCTAGAAATTATCTAACAAAAACTTCCCCCAATCACTTGTTTACCTTAAACTGTAGTTTAAAGCTTTGTGCTAAAAGTACTTCACAATCCAGATCTGACCTATTTGTCAGGTATCATCTCTCCTCCCCACATATATTTTCCCCAAGAGTGTGATGGTTTACAAGAAATGTGTTTCAACATTTTTTTATCACTACATCTCCAGCATTTAGTAATTTAGTAACTTATGGCATATAGTAAATAATTAAGAAATGTTTGCTGAATGGGAGAGTGAATGAGAATTTCCTCTGCAAGGAACTGATTGTGTAATGTTGAACTGATTGTATAATATTATACTTGTCTTTATTCATGATTTCTAACACATTCAGACTTTCAGATCTCATACTTAATATCAAAAAGAATTCTTTTCAATGTTAATACAATAATGCACTGACAAGTCATATTAACTTCTGATACAACATTAGTAGTGAATTAAATGAAGACATTCTAAATTATACCATTCAAGAGATAAATGTTATTCTAGAACAGATTTGGCACTGTGCACTCTTAGCAATATGAAGTCCCAGTTCTCAAGGATTTTATTTCCTATCACCTGTAGTACATAGACCATTACTCAAAGCAGAGGCAGGAAACAGCATTTCAAAGAGAACACTAAGCAAACCTTCAAATACACAATAAGAAGGTCTCATTTTGAGGACTAGTGCTTAGCACTTCCTCATTCGCAAAACACTTCCACTGCCTTACATGACACCAAACCCTAGATTTTTCTTACAAATATCATCTTTAATTCTTTGTCTAGCTTTTTCTATGGTCTTTATAGCAGAAAGTTCCTCAAAGATCAAAACTAAACTTGTTTTACTTCTCTATTTACTCTCTAGACAATGCCTTCTGATTATCAACTTCTTATTTCTCACCCACATCTTTTTTTCTTCTTTTTTTTCTACTTTTTAATGTTTTATTGTTTATGCTATTATAGAGGTCTCATTTTCCCCCCTTTTCTCCCCTCCACCCAGCCCTCCTTACACTGTTGTCCATATCCATGGGTCCTTCATGTATGTTCTTTGATTAATCCCTTCACCTTCTTTCAGTCAGTCCCCAGCTCCCCCATCCCTCTTACAGCTGTCAGTCTGTTTCATATTTCTATGCTTCTGGTTCTATTTTGCTCATTAGTTTATTTTGTTCATTAGACTCCTCTTAGAAGTGAGATAATATGATATTTGTCTTTCACCAACTGACTTATGTCACTTAGCATAATAGTCTCCAATTCCATCCATGCTGTCACAAAAGGCAAGAATCCCCTTTTTCCTGCTGAGTAATATTCCATTGTGTAAATGTACCCATTTTTTGATCCACTCATCTACTGATGGGCACTTAGGCTGTTTCTAGCAATTGGCTATTGTAAATAGTGCAACTATGATCATAGAGGTACATAAGATTTTTTGAATTGGTATAGAAATTTAATATTCTATCATTGATGATGATAGATTTTTAATACAGACCACTGTCTAAAACCTTTGTCTCTGCAGTTAGACCTTATGAAGCATGGAATTGGGTCAGTTATATTCATGCTGGGTATAGTAGAATTAATTGATGCTGGTTACATTAACAATTCAAAAGAATCAGTATTGCTGTTTAGCTGTGGCAAGGCAGTTACCTGTGATTTCAAGCCAGGAGAATTTCTGCGATGCAAGTTTTGAGGTGGCAGCAACATCTCCTTTAGCTCCATGCCTCTTTGTTTCCCCACTTTAATGATGTCAGAACCTGTGATGAATGGAGGAGAAAAGATTTATTGGTATGTTTTCCTGTCATACAAGATATACAGAAATGGATGCTTGAAATGCTCATTAATAAGACATGAATTGTCAGCACTGTGTAGCAGGGCAGGCTAAGTCCATTATGATTAAGGGCCCTCATCTTAAAGGTAATTTGCACTAAAAGGTAGGCAAACAGCCAAAAGCCCATAACCCTACCAGCATTTGAAGGACTTGGAAGTAAGAAAGATGTGACAACATTTTATTTCAGGGTATTGGTTTGTAGGAAATGTCTAGGGCATTTTTTTTTCCTTTTTGTGTGTGTTTGTATGTGTTCCATTATGCTAGCATGCAAAGCTAAAAGAAAAGTCACAGTAGAGGTCTATTTGTACCCCTATTTTCACTCGATAAATTAAACCAATATTTTTGTTCTACTGTGAAGAATTTATAGAAATACAAATGATACATTTTCCTGGTGACATTTATTGGAAAGTTTTGTTCAAATGATCAAATAAGCCATCTTAGACATTTACTTGGCTCAGTTTAATCCAACATTGCTGACTTCATAAAAGCGATTTCTTGTACAACATCAAGTCAAATTTATTCATTTTTGTGGTCAGATTTCTCAACCAGTTGAGATCGCACTCATCTCCTTGTAAAGAAACCCCTATTATAATATGGTTTGCTTGTGGTTACAGAATAAGGAGTCCAGAGGTTGTTCAACAGTTCCAGTATGCCAATAATGTCCATATACCTGATCTGTCTGCACCACCGGCATATTACGTTGCTTTTCTCTTCCTACTCTATACCCACAGTAAAAGAAGGTGTTTCAGTTTCAAATTCACATTCTAAGAAAGAAAAGGCAAAGGATCAAAAAGAATTTATACTCAAAAAGATAGCTCAAGCTGTCTTTTTAGAATAACTTTAAAACAGGAAAGCATTAGCATTTCCAGAATTCAAATCCAATTGACTTCTGTTTCAGTCTCACCGAGGAAGGTGGGGTCACATGACTACCCAGGTTGCAAGGCAACCATGAAGCTAGCTTCTTCCGATCTGGTGCAGTGCTGTCCCAAAGCAAACTTGTAGTCCTGGTGGTAAGTATTAAGGTGAAAATGTTTATTGAGTAGATACGTAGCCAGACCTACAACACTCTTTCCACTTTAAATCCCTCTACCTTCTTCTTCTCACTTTTATATGTTGAAAGTATTCATATCATCTTCACTTTTCAAAGACAGAAACACTTCAGAAATAGTTGTTTTCTTGCCTGAGTACTTTGGCTGAAACAAAAAATAATTCTTTCAAATGGGAAACAGAAGTTCTTCAGTGTACTGTAACCAAAATTTTTTATGATTAGGTTATAACTAACTATAACAGAAAACAAATTCTAATAACATTCAAAGCAGTATTCCACACATTACTACATGTTAGTCACAAATGTATCCAGAGTCTCTGGTATTATCACTGCATCTCTAAGATTTGTAAAAAAACTGGGTTCCCCATAGCCACAAACAGTGTGAGATGCTAGACTTCTTTTCGTGTTTTTCCTATAGTGAGTAGGCTTTAATACTAGTTTTTAAGAAGCTGGGTCTCATGTGTATTATAACTTCTGAGAGATGTTTTTTAGCTACATTCATCTTATGTTTTAGATGTCTCCTAATACAAATACAGCTCTTTTTCTCAGCATAGATAGGAAATATTCCTCACAGACTTCTCTATTGTCTTGAATATGTTCCTCAGCTCCAGGCTCTAAATATATAGTACTATAAATTAAAATTAACAAAAGGATATTTCAGCATTTTACCAAAGAATCAAGGGACTTTCCTCCCCTCCTTCCTCACTCCCTCCCTTCCTCCTTTCCTTCCTTCCTTCCTTGCCTCCTTCCTTCCTAATACCTGGTATGGAACAGCATGAATTTTAAGTAATTCTTGGAGACTGAAATTGCACAAGACTCTTTGACACTGCCAGAATTCTAGTGCTAATTTCTGAAGTTCACTCAGAGATATTTCATAATTTATGTCTTTTTTAATTGTGGAAATTTCTGAAAAGCACTCCATACATACCTAAATGATGTTCAAGAAAGAATTACTTGGAATACAACCACTTGGGAATACCAACAAGCCAACATTAAAAAAAAGAAAACCTGTATCTGATGCAAGAACTCAATTCTACAAAAATAAAATATAAGATGAAAATAATCTGGTTTCACCATATTTCGAATCGACTAAGCACTGGCTCAGCAGAAGTCAAAAGTTATAGTAGAGTTTACTTCTGGAAAAAATATTAAAACCCATCTAGTACCCACCTACTATCCAGCAGATAGCCTCCCTTTATTCGCTTCGTTAGATCACATTTAGAACGCATAGAAAGAGTTTTTTTTTTTAATGTTTTTTATTGATTATATTGTTACAACAGTTCCAATCTTCTCCCCCTTGTTCCCCTCCCCCCAGCACCCCCCTCCCCCAGCAATCCCCCCCAAGTCCATACCCCTGGTTCGTAAAAATTAACTATCCCCCCCTATCAAATATTAGGACCCTTTGTAATCTTGTAAAGGACAATGGGCGAAGGTCTCAAGCTCCTCTAGCTGCTTCAAGCTGGACATGGTCGTCGTCCTACCTACCCTTGGGTCCAGAAAACCCTAATAAGAGTGGGGGTGTGGAGGGGAGGGTGGCCTTCCCACATGGGGAAGGATCGTGCAGACTCCAGGTCAGTTGGCTGCCTCCGGTCAACGGCGTGCTTGGTTCAACAGGCTGGTGTCCTTGTTGTGTTCTGAGGGCAACAGATTTGGCGAAAAGGGTTAAAAGACATCATTCAATCCATAACTACTAGATGACAAAAGGCAGGGATTAATTTTTCAATGTTCCATATTAGGGAAAAAAAAAAAAAAAAAAAAAAAGGGCTTCTTTGTAAGAAGGTGTGCTAGGCACATCTCGCCTGTCCAAAACCCTTTTGCCCATTATACTTAGTTTGGGCTGAGGTAAATAGTTTAGGTTTTTCCCCCTCTCAGACCTCTGGGCCTTTTCTGTCCAAGCCATTAGGATAGAAAAGAGAAACCCGTTTTAAAGTGAAGCCCACAGACCACCCCATTCTTCCCCAACCCAGCCATTTAGTTCAGCCAAACCATTGAGTCTCAGAAAGAGTTTAATTCGAGAATCTAGAAAAATAAATAGGGACAAGTCCTGAGGATGGTCAAGATAATATGGGCCTAGG
Source organism: Furipterus horrens (assembly GCF_987537825.1). Classification (NCBI taxonomy): domain Eukaryota; kingdom Metazoa; phylum Chordata; class Mammalia; order Chiroptera; family Furipteridae; genus Furipterus; species Furipterus horrens. Next base: position 165,975,949 of record NW_028327174.1, read on the forward strand.
AACCATGGCACACAAGAGAATTAAGACTGCTGAAAGAGCTGAGAATTTTTAATATGGAAAGGAGCAATACTGGGTTGGGAGAATAGGGAAGAGTAGGGGAGATAACTAGGAACATAATATTCATGGGGAAAAACAAAGACTATTTTTTCCCAAAGCACTCTGCTTAAAACACAATTGGTTTCCCATTGTACACTATCCCTAAATCAGCCGGTCCTGCCACCACTGCGCTCTCACGTTGCGCTGCCTGCTTTCATGTCTGCTGTTGTACAGATGCACCAGCTGCCACAGGACCTCTGACACGCCCAGCCACTCCTGATGCTGCTCTTCAGAGAGGACCTAGATGACCACTTTCTCTAAAGCAGCATTCCATCTCCCTCAGGCACTGTTTGTGTGCCACCTGGTTTATTTCCTTCTCGGTATTATCTTCTCCTTATTAGTCTGTTAACGTATGTCTTCTTTGCCTCTCTACATGTTCAATGAGAGCAGTGAAGCCGTGTTTTTTATCACAAGTGCATCCCTAGAATCTAGAACAGTATTTGGCACATAGAAGGAGTCCAGAAAATATTTATTGAACTAACCAATAGCAGAAAGTAGAATTTGTTTCATTAAAGAAAATTATAGGCTGTAGGTTTAATTTCAATATGAGAAGGAACAAGATAATAACCTGCGAAGGCAAAAAGTCTCTCATGAGAGTGTTAAAGCAAAAACCAGAAGGTGACCTACCCTAGTAGCTTTAGCAGCAAGTTGGAAATAAGATGGAAAAATACACAAATTGGTCTCAGACAATCGGTTCACAACATGATTTGATGATACAAAACAAATCAACTATACTGTGAGCTCCTTCAGAGGAGGGACTTTGTCTTATTCATTGTTATAGTCCGGGTGAAATTTTATTAAATTTGTTAAAATTTATTAAACAAAAATATCATTTTAAATTTACTCAATACTATCAGCCATGCACATTTTCAATGTATCTATCTGGGTCTGTTCAGGACAAAGAAGCCACACTAGTGATTTGACCAGGGAATAAAACCTGTTAAGTATAGTGGTTAATCATGAGAAAATGTGGTCAACAACTGATGTGGTAGAAAAGAATTCTAAAGGGAACAAAAGTAGCAACTACAGGGAGCAGATGCCTTTCCGAGGGGCTGAGAGGAAAGCAAAGAAGGAAAAATGTAGAGACTGACGGTGAGACTCAGGCCTCTAGGGGCTTTCAGGGCTGTGGTGTGGACTCCTCACCCACCTGTACAGTGAAACTTGCAGGGCCTGCCACAAACCGAGCCACTCACCACCCTGTGAGAAGCAAAGGCCAAGAAGGAACAAATACCTTCTTCTTCCTCCAGTCTCACAACCCCGCTCTGTGCTCCATGTTGGCAGAGCCTACCACTAAGCCGCTGGCAAAGAACAAATCTTGTTTGTTGAGTACAGCTCCACTAGCACAGAGTAGGACAAAGAAGTGTGGGTTTGGTGCTGAGAAGCAATAAATTAGTAACTGGCACACTACAACTTTTCCCAGATATATTTAAGGCTGCTTTCAAAGGAACATGTCCTTTAGCAACATAAAAACAAATAAATACATAAGTGAGTAGTTAGAAATATATAAGGGTAGAAAAACTAAAGTGAAGCCAATGGTTTTATGAATACACAAAATACATGCTTTCATGGCTGTTACCTGTTTTGTACACATTATTGAACTTACTCTCACAAAATCCTTGCAAGATCGATATCCTCAATTTTATAGCTGAAGAATCTTCTGGAGAATTACATCACTTTTAAGTTGCAGGGCCAAAAAGGGTTACATATCAAAGTTTATAATTCCCATTTTATCGAACTACGTCCTTGGGATGTGTGAGGAGTTGAGGTAGAATTAGAATAAAACATATTCAGAAGGGAAAGTACTGCCTCTGCTCTTTATGTTTTTTCTTTCTTATTGCTCTATTATTTTTCATGGGCAAATTTCCCACCAACATCTCTAGCACAACGATGTCTTAAAATGAGACATGGAGACTCAGCAAGTGTACTAACAACATATTACATGCAGGTGGAACCAACACACAGCCTAACACTCATCATGGGAGTAATAGAATCAGTTTTCTCTCTCAAATAAAAAAAAAAAATCAGAAATTTGAGGCTATAGACCTGTTGGTGCTTTGAGCTGAGCTTCCAAACCAGTGAACCAACAATTAATTTTTAAAGGAGAAATAAAAGCCAGGTCATCAAGAGGCGTCCTTTAGAAGCCTTCATAGAATCATTTTATTCACACTTTCATTTCTTTGACCTATTTTTTATGTACTTTTATTGTAGAATACCTTTACTCATACACTCAAGAGCATCATTTCAAAACTCCATTAAGAAAAAGATAAAAATTTCAGGCACCAGTGAATATTTTACCAGTGCTCATTATGAATGAAACAATAATGATGAGTCAATCTTGAGTGCAAGGAGAAAACAATTGTTCCTATGTGCAAGGAAAATGCCACACAGGGTTCATCTGACTAAGAGACACATTTGTTATTATTGTTCAGACTTAGACAATTTTGTCATAGTTATGAAAAGCGTACATCCAGAGTGAATTCAGAACTTGTTCTTGTTATTGGGTTTTTTTGTCTAACTTAAAGACTTTCTAATAAAATTGTTTTTTATAGCTTCTGCCATCTTATTGCAATACACAGTGGGTGGATAATGAACAAAGTGAGATGGACAATTGGACACAATGAACTCAACAGAATGTCAGGTGGCTATAAGATGGCCTGAGGTGTGAATGGTGATGAAGAGCCCAGCAACTGACTTTGTTCAAAAGCAAAGGTCTGATAGGAGCAACAATTAGGTGGATCAAATGAGACTGAGTATGTAAGAGCATTGGGGGAATGGTAAATTGTGAGGATAAATCCTGGACAGGTTGAGGCATGAATCTGGTTAAATGGTGCCTTCCTGAGACTGTAGATAGTTTAGCTTCTTAGGGGGACTTTTCCCCTTATTTTAAATGTAAGAATAATGTATAGGAAAATAAATAAAAAACTATTGTCAATGATACATAATTCAATCACAATATCCACAATTAGGCTATTTTCCTCTTGACATCATATAATAAATATGTTTTTAAACTCAACACCAAAAACAAAACAAAACAAACAAAAAACAATCCAATTAAAAAATTGGCAAAGGACCTGAATAGATACTTCTCCAAAGAGGACATACAGATGGCCAATAGACATACAAAAAGATGTTCAACATCACTAATCATCAGAGAAATGTAATTAAAACCACAATAAGATATCACTTCACACCTGTCACAATGTCTATCATCAATAAATCAACAAATAACAAGTGTTGGTGAGGATGTGGGGAAAGGGGAACCCTTTTGCACTGTTGGTGGGAATGCAGACTGCTGCAGCCACTGTGGAAAGCAGTATGGCATTACCTTAAGAAAATTAAAAATGGAACTGCTTTATGACCCAGTGATACCACCTCTGGGAATTTATCCAAAGAAACCCAAAATACTAGTTTGAAAGAACATATGCACCCCTATGTTCACTGCAATGTTATTTACAATAGCCAAGATTTAGAAGCAACTCAAGTATCTGTCAGTAGATGAGTGCATAAAAGAGCGATCAGACATTTACACAATGGAATACTACTCAGCCATAAAAAAGAAGAAAATTTACTCTGTGGCAGCATGTATGGACCTGGAGAACATTATGCTAAGTGAAATAAACCAGTCAGAGTACGAAAAATACCATATGACTCCACTCACATGTGGAATCTAATGAACAAATTGAACTAACAAGCAAAGTAGGAACACTCCTAGATAGAGAGCAGACTGACAGCTCTAGCAATGGTGAGGTGAGGGTGGGGAGATCAAGCAAAAAAGAAAAAAAACTCATAGACATGGATAACAGTGTGGTGACTGCAGGGAGGTGGGGGTGGTTGGAGGTGGAAGACGTTATAGAGAGAATAAATGGTAATGGAAAAAATACACACCTCCTACTGGGGATCTGGCCTGCAATCCAAACATGTGCTCTGACTGGGAATTGAACCAGCAATCTTTTGCTTTGCTGGATGATGCCCAACCCACTAAGGCACACCAGTCAGGGTGGTCATGGTTTATAATGCTCTTAATATGCTGCTGAATTCATTTTGCTAGTATTTTGTTGAGGATTTTTGCATCAGTGTTCATAAGGGGATAATGGTCTGTAACTTCCTTTTCCAGTCGTGTGTTTGTATGACTTTGAAATCAGGGCAATGATGGCTTCATAGAATGAGTAAAGAAGTGTTTCCTTCTCTTCAATTTTTTTGGAAAACTTTAAGAAAAACTACTGTTAATTCTTCTCTGAATGTTAGGTAGAATTCACCAGTGAAGCCATAAGTCCAGGGCTTTTCTTTGTTGGAATATTTTTGATTACTGATTCAAGCTCCTTACTAGTCATAGCTCTATTCAAATTTTCTATTTTTTAGGAATTTTTCCATTTCAGCTAGATTACCCAATTTATTGTCATGTAGTTGCTCACAGTACTTCCTTATAATCCTTTTCATCACTGTAGAATAAATAATTATTAATATGTCTACATTTATTTGTGATTTTAATAATTTGAATATTAGCTGTTCTCTTAGTCTATCTAGCTAAGGGTTTGCCATTTTTATTAATTTTAAATAACCAACTTTTGGTTTCATTGAATTTCTCTACTGTTTTTCTGTTCTCACTTTCATTGATCTCTGCTCTAATTTTTATATATCCTTCATTCTGTTATCCTTGTGCTTTGCTATAAAGTTCCCCTTTGGCATAGTGTTACTGTGCCCCATAAGTTTTTGGTATGTTGTGTTCTCATTTTCATTAGACTCTAAGTATTTTCCAATGCCCCCTGTAATTTTTCTTTAATCCATTGGCTGTTCAAAGTTTGTTATTTGATCTTCACAAATTTTTTAATTTTCCAGTCTTACTTCTTATCATCTTCATCCTTTTGTGGTTGCGGAAGATATTTTGTATGCTATCTATCTTTTAAAATCTATTTAGGCTTAATTTGTATTCTAACATATATTCTATCATGGAAAATGTCTCATGGACACTTGAGAAGAACATGTATGCTGTTATTTCTGGGTAGAGTGTTCTGTATATGTCTGTGAAACCCAGTCACTTTATATGTTATGTGCTCTATTTCTTTATTGATCTTCTGTATGGTTGTTCTATCAAATATTGAGAGTGGCGTATTTAATTTTCCATATATTATTGGGAAACTTTCTATTTCTCCCTTCAACTCTGTCAGTTGGCTTCATATATTTTAATGGTCTATCATTAAGTGTGTAAATGCTTATAATGTTATATTTTCTTGCTGTATTGAATCTTTTGTAATATGTACTGACCTTTGTCCTTTGTAAAAATTTTTGCATTAAAGTCTATTTTGTTGGATATTAATAAAGCCACCTCTGTTCTGTTTCAGTCATTATTTGCATAGAATATCTTTTTTCCATTCTTGCACTTTCAGTTTATTGGTGTCTCTATATCTGAAGTAAATCTATTGTAGATAGCATATATAGAGAGCATATTCTTCCATCAATCCAGCCAATCTCTGTCTTTTCATTGGAAAGTTTATTTCCAATCAAAATTTGTTTTCTAACTACTTTATAGTTTTCTGTTCATTTTCCACATTGCTCTTTTCTTTTGCATTTAGTTGATTTTTTTTTACAGTGAAATATTTAAATTCCCTTCCCAATTCCTTTATGCACATTCTGTAGCTATTTTCTTTGTAGTTATCATGGGGATTGCCTTTAACGTTATAAAGTTATAGCATTCTAATTTGCATTTAAACCAGCTTAACTTTAATAATGTACACAAACTCTGTTCCTATAATAATTTCATCCATACTCTTTTCGGATATTGATGTAATAAAAGTACATCTTTATACATTTGGTGTCCCCAAATACTAAGCAATAATACTTTTAATTGAATCAGTATATGCAACAGTGGCTAAAATTAGCCTGTCTCAAATAAGCCAACAACTAAAAAAAAAAAATACACACAACTTTATACACTTCAAGTGGACATGGAGTCAGCCTCACAGCCTCACAGAACATTAACATATATTTGGAAACCCAGCCAGATGTCCACCACTTCTATTTCCTCTTCCAGGATGCAAAGATCACATTGGCCAGCTTCCCTAGCAGTTAGTTTGATATAATATAATTGGATACTGCTTAAAATGATGTAAACGGAAATTGTTTATGCTACTTCCACATCAGCCATAAAACAGCATTTGCAAACTTTCTTCCTCTTTCTATTTGTTGCTGATTGCTAGGGTTACAGCAGGGTACTCCACTGAAGATGCAGAAGCTAACGAAAAGGAGATATTAACATGCGGCAGGCTGTCTACCAAACACCCTGATTATGACATAATAGAGAAATATATCATTATTTTGTTAAACCACTGGGATTTCAGAATAAAGTATCCCAACCAAATAAAGAACTATTATGTGTCAAGCACTGAAGGTGGACAAATCAGGGAAGACTTTACAAGTGAGATTAAATTTTAATTGGTTACAAAGGAAAAGCAGCACTTAAGTAGAAACAAAGAACCAGGAATTACAGGCAGGAGCCATAATATGAGCAAAATAAAAGCAGAAATGCTCAAATTTTCAAAAGGATGAAAAATAAATTAGTTGAAGGTTTGTATGGGGAGAGCTGGGGTTGAAAAATTACAAGAGGTCAGATTATATAAAACATGATAGAGGATGAGGACTTTGAGCTAATCCTATAGGCCAGAGATTTGCAAACTTCACTGTAAAAGGCCAGATAGCAAATGTTGAAGATGTTGTAGGTCACATATTCTCTGTTGCAACTGTTACTACAGTCAGTCAAAGAGCCAGAGAGTCTCTCTCATTGGCCAGGATTGTGCAGGGGGAGGTTCTTATGCTGAGTGAGCCAAAAGCTAGGAAATGAATAGATAAGGCCTGGTTACACCAACAGCTAGCAAGATAATTGGATAGCAAAAAAGCCCTCTCCATAAAAACTGCAGGCTTGAACAGGAAGTGGTGATGGTGTTTGAGATGGGAGTCCACCAGTCTCCCAGGTCCCAGCACCTGAACAAACCTTTTTCCTTTTGCAACAGCTCTTGTTTCCCGTCAATGTGGCAGGCAGCCAGACCTGCGTTTTGGTTATACAACTACTCAACTCTGACATTGTAAGTGAAACCAGCCATAGACAATATATCAATTAATGAGTGTGTCTCTTTCCCAATTAAGTTGTGTTTATGAACACTGAAATTTGAATTCACATAATTTTCATACATCAGGAAACAGTATTATTCTCTTGCAGCCATGAAAAATGTAAAAATAATTCTTGGTTCATAGGCCAAACAAAAGTCAGCAGAATGTTAGATAAGCCATAGTTTGCCAAACCCTGTGATATGCAATGGAGCAGCATGCGAGTTTCCTGAATAAATAGCGGATTGGAACAGTAGTGATAATTAGTGTTCTGTACCTTCATCTGGCAAAGTGCACAGATTGATATTTGCAGAAGGACAACTAGACAAAAAGAGAAACAATGAACACACCCATGCCAATGCATAAGAGCTTGGACTATTTTGTTCCGAGCAGAAAGAATGGAAACTATGGACAGAATGAGAGGAGAGTGTCAAGGTCAAATGGAGTGTATTAAGACCAGCAAACTGAAGGAATAATGGCATCAATAACTATGTTAGAGCAGGCCAGGAGGTAAAAGATAGGTCATGCCATTAATTCCAAACCCAACAAAGATAGATTATTCTATTATTAAAATCTCAAGTGGCACACATAATTCAGTTTTAGAATTACATCTGGGTAGATTTTCCTGTGTGGGCTCTCATAATTTTTCTCCAAAATACAAGGAAAAAAACAAAAGCTGGCAGAATAGTTATTGACAAGATCTGAGGATTTCCACATCTTACAAATCCATCAATAACATTGTGGGTTGGGGGGAGGGAATAGGTATTTTACCTATGTTTTGCACACAGGGCTCACAGTAAGAATATGAATTCACTTTCCCACATAATATGCCTACTGACTTAGGATCCTGTGGTGTACTCCAACCATTACAGATAGACAAATAGATAAATTAAAACTTGATATTTTTGTCTTTTCCTTGACAAGTGTTGACAAATGTTTTCTGTATAGAGCAGATAATAAAATTTTAGACTTTACAGGCTACAGTGTGTTTCTGCAACTGTTCAACTCTGCCACCGTCACATGGAAGCAGCCATAGACAATATGTGGTCAAAAGAGTATGGCAGTCATCCAATAAAACTTCACTTAAAATATCCGATAATAGCTAATCGTTTGGTAACCCCTGCTCTATGATATATCTGGATTTTGTTATCAGGTAGCTTGAGTAATCTCTCTGTCCCTTAACATCCCCCTACCACCACTACTGCCAATATCACTGTGACCCTGACTTATTTAATTGTATCCATTCTTAAATTTCACCTTATTACTTTTCTGGAAGGCCTTCCCTTACCTCATTGTTAAAATAAGATTCTTCATTTTATTCCTATTTAGCAGTATGTACTTCCCCTTTCATTTCACATTCCCCAACACTAATGTTTTTGTCAACTGAACTATAAGTTCCATGAGAACAAGGTTTTTGTGTATCTTCTGTCCTCAGCATAGCTCTGTATATGATGATCCTCAGTAGATAACTGGTTGAATATAATTTAATAAAATTGAGTGGAGCTGTATTGAGAAAAAAAAGTTTAAAATGTAATATTTATCTGAAAAAAAAAAGGAATTTTGACGTAAACACAAATCAAAGATATAATTTAAAATACTCTTAGGAACTGTAAAAGTAAAGAACAAAAAATATTATGAAAAGAAGGGTCAAAAGAAAAAAACAATTTTTTGTAAGCATACTTTGTAAAATATTAAGTGTAAAAATAATAAAAGTCTTAAAATATTTAAATAAAAAGAAAATCTAGAAATAAAACATATCACAATGTTTTGCCATCAAGCTTATTTTACAGTCTCAAATATCAATATATATTATGTCAATAAGTGTGTATCTTTGAAACAAAAGGTTATAAATTCAAACTTGTATTGCTATCTAATTTTTAGGTGTGAAAGCAATAAATCTTTCCAGATATCCCCAGTGTTCATATATGCCAATTTATGTCTCTTTTGAAAAAAATTATATTTTATATGACAATACATGATTGACCAAGTGATGAGCCAAAAATAATAGTGTAATAAAAGAAAAATAATTAAATTTAAAAAATATCAAATATACTTTAAAAGCAATTAAAAATAGAATTGAGTCTTACTAAATGTAAATTCAATACAAAATAATTCTAAAAATATGTTTGTAAAGTGATTATATGATAATCTAATAATAGTATTCTGGCCCTCATATCTAAATTTTTACATCCACAAACTGGGAATGAATTGAAAAGTGAAAGTAAAAGTTTAATAAATGCCTCATTTTACCTGAGTGGAACTCAGGAGGTTATTTTAAATTTTCATCTTGTTTTAATAACCAAAGATGTATAAGAAAAGTATTTTATAAATTTTAAATAGAACCATCAAAATCATTGAAAATAACCATTCCTAATCATCAAATCATTTGGAAAAGTTAAAATAAATAAAGTTCATATGGCAAAATATCAAAAACAAACACATGCAATTCTAAAATACAAATAATAGTTTTGTCAGTGCATATAAATAGCTTTAATACTGTATTAAAAACAAAACCCAATAAATGCTTCCCCCAAGATGATATTTAAGCACAAGTCAATGAGCATATGAAAAGATGTTCAATATCATTAATCTTCAGGAAAATACTAATCAAAACCTCAATGAGATCTCATTTAAAACTCACTAGGGTAGCTATAATAATTTTTTTAAAGGTAATAACAAGTATTGGCAATTGCTGCTGGTGGGAATGTAAAAAGGTGCATTCACTTTGGAAAAATCTAGCAGTTCCTAAAAAAATTGAACAAAGACTTAATATTTGACCCAACATTCCTACTCTATAGCATATACATAAAAGAAATGAAAACACATGTCCACACGAAACTTTGTACACAAATGTCCATAGCAGTATTATTCATAAATATCAAAAAAGTAGAACTAACCCTAATGCCTGTCAAGTGAGGAATACATTAGAGAAATGTCATATATACAAAGAATGGAATATTATTCAACCATAAAAAGAAATCAAGTGCTAAGAGATGCTACCATGTGTATGAACCTTGAAAACATTATGCTAAATGAAAAGAAGCCAGACATAAAGTCACATATTGTATGATTCTATTTATAAGAAATTTCCAGAATAGGCAAATCTCTAGAGACAAGAAGTAGATCAGTGATCACCTGGGCTGAAGGTGAGCTATAAGGTAATTGGGCAATGCTGACTAATGGGCACTGGGTTTTGTTGTCAGGTAATGAATTGTTCTAAAATTGTAGTGATGGTTGTGCAGCTCTGTAAATATACTAAAAATCATTAAATTTTATATTGCAAATAAGTGAATTGTAAGGTATATAAACTACATCTCAATAAAGCTGTTACCAAAAAAATCATTATAAAGCTGTAAAATATTTTGAAAAAGTACAACTAAGCTGAAAAGACAAAATAAGATTGAGCAAAGATCAGCAGGCAAATAAAAGTGAACAAATTAATTTCAGGTAAGGAAAATTTTAAGAAAAACATCATTAAGGGAAATAAGACCATTTGATATTAATGAAGTACGTAAAAGCCATCATGAAGCCAAAAAAGTCAGTAACATTTATGTGTTGTAACATAGTATTAAAATAAATTAAGCAAAAATTAATAGAAATATATGAAAATATTCATGAAACAATCATTCTTACACAAAGTAAACTAAGAAAAATTCAGTAAATTACAGAAAAATAAAAATAATAAAGATTTGAATAATATATCAGAGTAAATTTTTTGAAGTCTCTGTCAAATGCAGCAAAAATAATCCTAATAAAAACTTTACAGCATAAATTGTAGAAATTCTCTAATATTGAAATAAAACAAAATTAGCAACAAAATTTTAAACAATAACAGAGTTTTTTTAAAATTAAAAATTATTTTGATAATTATTTCTAAAGGCAGTTCTGTTTCAAAACCTGAAGAATATTATCATTTCATCCCAAAACATATACTACTTCAAAAAAAATTCCCTAACCGCTCCAGCCCAAAGCTCTCTTTCTCCTAGCATCTTTTATTGGTCTCAGTCTAATTTGCATGATTATTAGCTTAAAAATTTATGGGTTTGTTTTCTAATTGGTTTGTACATGTACATGCCTTGAGGACAGAGACATTGCAAAATAAATTTTTTTATTGTGACTACATTTAAATACATTCCTGAATATAAAAGCTCTCCAGTAAATGTTTATTAATAGATTTCATTCTGTAGTTAGTAAAGGCAGTGGACTGGAAATTAAGGGACAAGTGTTCTTGGCCATTATTAGAAAGGCTTAGTGATTTTCAGCATCTCATTTTTCCTACCTAGAGTTTAATATCCTCCTTTATTAAATAAGGAAGTATGAAAACATTTCTAAGATTCCTCCCAGTTCTAAAATCATATGATTTAACCAATAGGGAAAGAAAAGACATCCTTCAGTACACAAGAAAATTTCCCTCCATATGCAGTAACACTGGTTTCTTTGAAAGTCAAGGACTCAAACAGATTGTACATTGTTAAGAAGAGAGTCACCCTCGATTACTCATCAATGATGGAATTCTTTGTGGTTTACTCTCAGTAACCCAGTGTTTCCTTACTACCACCCACCCAGGTCCAGGGGGAATATACATGTGTCTGAGTATGTGTGTATATTTGCTTCTCCGACGACATTCCAAGACTAATATAAACACCTTCTAAATTACCCATTACTCTGCGTCACTTCTCTCTTCCATTAGAAAGAGGTAGCCTATATTTATGTTTGAAGTCCTAACACTCTACCTTTTCTATCACCTCTCTCTTTCTTAAGACTGATTTCTTCATTTCTCCTATATGTGGCCTGCATTTCAAATATTTCTTTAAATGTGGGTATTGGCATAAGAATTCTATGTTTATTATTTAATATTATATGAAATAATATCCTTAACGTAATACTAATTTGATGTAATTTAATATTTACTATAGTTAACATAGTATATTTGATTTTTATATTTTCGTCTTTGTGTTTCCATTTTTCCATAGTTTTTAGGATTGTATAGAAAATAATTATATGTGCACACACCCACACACCCACACTTGCCCCTCAGTTACCTGGAACCAAAATCAAAGAAACTTTCACACAAATCTTTATTGTTCCACACCTTACTTTAAGAGAAAATGTCTGGTGATACATAAAACAGAGGAAAATTTTAAAATCATGCATAATGTCATTTCTTAGGATATTTATATGCTTTGATATTTTCCTATTCATGCAATAATATTAATATAATGTGATTATATTGAATATACTATGTTAACTATAGTGAATATTAAATTTGCTCTAAAAAATAATATATAAATGACTTAAGTTATTGACATTAACTCAAGTATTTAATAATAACTGAACCTGTAAGATCTCAAAATATATTGATTTTCTGCATACTACACTTATTAAGGCAAGAAAGTAGAATAGTATACTTGAGAAAGATTTTCAATTATCATTTTTTTAAAATCACAGTTATTAGGAAATTGGTCAGAAAATGTTCTCTAAACATCTACCAATCAGGCAACTTTCATTTTTCAGGGGCTTGTACAGAAGCTTACATATATATTTGTGTATATATATATACACGCATACACACACACACACACACACATACATAAACCATGTTAATTATTCACATTTACAAATTAAATATTAAACCCCATACTTATATTTAAATAGAATATAAATTTAAACTCTTACTAAGACTTTATATGATTACATATCCCTTTCCTCTATTGTTAAACTTAAATAAACACTTCCAATGAAGTCTATGTTACTGGGTGTGCTTCCATAAAAGTCACATTTTATCATATAGTAAAGTCAAAATTTATGCAAAAGACTTCACAATTTCCCTAAAGATAAATCCAAGTAAATCAAATATTAAATGATGTAGCAAAATGTATTGTCATAAAAATAAATTGAACCTAAACATGTTAATAATCTCTAATGTTGATAAGTAAATGGTTATGATGTTTACTTTTTAATACTTTGGTCTCACTAGGCCGAGAGCCTAATTCTCTCTCATTCCTGTCAGTTCCTATTAGATACAAAGAGAAGCACATTGTGTTTATGAGACAGGGTTCCTTTTCTACTTGGCATATGAAAGCTTCTATTAGTCTCTCTCAAAAGTTATTGAATTTACCTTTGAATGTTTGATAAGACAATGATGGACATTCATTAATAAGAGACTAACAGAGTTTATGTTTTTTTAATTCCAAAACTTGCTTCAACCAAACTCAAGCCTCTAAAGGTAAAAAAGTCTCCAAGTACATAAAACATTTTACTCAGACTTAAAATCCTTGTTTTTTGATCATTCATGTCCAGTAAGGCTTGGATAACAATAAGAAATATGGCTATATTTATCATGCTTTTGTAACAAATTACCTCAAAATTAGCAGCTTAAAGTGACGATTTATTAGCTCATAGTTTTGTAGGTTAGAAATCCAAGCAGATGCAACTGGGTTCTCTGTCTTCAGGGTCTCACAAAGCCAAAATCAGCTGTCATTTAGATGGGTTCTTATCTAGAAGCCCAGGAAAAATACTTGTTTCCAAGATCATTAAAGTTATTGGCAGAACTCAGTTCTTCGTGGATGTCAGATTGGGTGTCCTGTTCCTAGATGGCTGTCAGCCAGGGCTTGGGGTGGGGGTACTCTCAGCTCCTAAAAGCTACCTGCATTCATTGTCATGCGACTCCTCCATCTTCAAACCAGGAAGAGAGCATCAACTCTCTCTGACTTTTCTTCCTCTTACCTTACCAACTGGAAAAAAAATCTCTGCTTTTTAAAGGCATTCTAAATGATACTTTGAGATCTACCTTGATAATCTCACTATCTCAAGGTGAACTGTGCCATACAACATAATATAATCATAGGAATGATCTTTCGTCATATTCACAGGCTCCAGGAATTCAGAGTACAGAATCTTGGGAGCATTTTTAGAATTCTACCTACCATGTGGACAATTGAGAAAATTGAGATTAGGAGTCTATAAGCAAGCTCCAGGTATTATTCTATGAACCTAGAAGCCAGATCTCTCATTGAGGGAAAAGCATTCAAGGACACAGTCTAACGCTCATTCCATATTAGCTTTAAGAAAAAGAGTGTCAGACTTTAACAATTTTTTGCAAATTTCCATGACCTTGGAATTCTCTTCTAATATATTAAAAAAAAAAAAAAATGTCATCAATGAAAAAGGAAGCCCAGTGCACAACTGGCTAATGGGTCTTACTGGCAACTCTGGGAAGAGTTGTCAAAGATCCAAGCTTGGGGAAATTAAGGATCTGGATGAAGAAACCCAGTCCTCAAAACTAAAAGAGATCATGGAGGCACTTCTATATAACAATGGGTAGCTAGGGCTCAAATCAGGGATCTTATTCAAGTAATGAGGGGACAAGGTAGGGGATGGTTACTGAAGGACTAAATCAGAAAAGAGCAAGTCAGTTGTCCAGGTGCCAGGAGCCCAGGATTCCAAACTCGGAGCAGAATTTGCCTCAGATCTGATTCAGGACTTAGTCACTAAGTTGCTGACCCAAAGCTCACCATACAACCCTTTTCCAAAGGCCTGTCTTACTTTCAGATCCTGGGATGGGGCTAGACACACAAGTCAGTTACCTGATCTACAGAGCAGAGGGCAGCTGACCAGGTGCCGCAGAGTAATCAAGGTAAAGTCAAAATTTCTCTCTCCTCCCTAGTATTACGAAGAGCCAGCTGCCCACCTTTAACAGATCGATACTGAAAGACCTTACCTTCTCTGATTACTGGAGACAATAGTGCACACAGGACTATAACGAAAAGACAGAGGGTTCTATGAGAACTCCAAGGGGTGTTACAGAGAAGAGAGAGAGCAGGGAAACATGCAAGAGGTCTCTCCATCACTTTTATTCCTGCATTTTCTCTCCTTAGAGATCTTGTGGAGCATAGACCCACTCAGGAAACCTGAGAACTACTGAGAGTTTCTTTTCATGTAGATTAGTCATTTAACACATTCTATTATTTGACAATTATTCTTCAAAACTGCCCCTCTTCCAAAATGGCCCTATTATCTGAATTGCAACATATGTGTGTATCAGTATCTAACTGGACATTCTTCTTACTCTAACATGTGAGTTGGACAAGGGTGATGGTGGAATCATTCTCATTTCCTAGAACTTTGTAAAACAAAACTGTATGATAAATAGCACCATTTCCTGATATAGTGTGAAGAATGGAAATGAATGGGTGCTCTGACCACCTCTAGTGGATTTTTGTCTTCCTGGTTGGAAAAAAAAAAAAAAGCAGCAGGTCTCTTCTGAGGTCTGCTTTGGTAGAAAGTTTCTGTTTCTTTGTTTGCCCCTGAGCAATTAGAGTAAGTCAAGCCTTTTCTCAGAAATTGTAAGTAGGTGTTACAACTGAACACAGTGCCTATGTCATGTTGTTGAATAATGAAGAAGTGAGATGTGGAGATTCAGTCAGGGCAGGCAAGGCCAGTTGGGAAAGTTGAGGCCTTGGTTTTTCCCTACTGAGTACAAGAAATAGACAAAGGCCTGGGTTTGTTTCTAAAAGTTGGTGGTACGTAAAGAGAACCCTGTGATTGTCATGTTCTGAGCCTCCAGTGTTTTAACATGAGTGTGTGCTGCTTCTGGGCATTTATTTTTAAAAATATCAGTGGAGCAAGAAAAGATACAGAAGCAAACAAAGATTAATTTTGAAGTTCTTGTTAAAACCAAGCACTTTAATCCTGGAAAAGAGGGGGGGGAAATATCTTTGTCTAGTATATTCAGCTGAGCTCATTTTCAAAATGGCTAGGAGGCTGACGTTCATGCGGCAGGGAGGGAGGACATGGTTAAAACGATTTCTTCTCTCTGAGTCAGGTGCCAGTTCATCTACTGTGTCCATTGTGTCTGCTGCATATAAACAGAATTTTATTTAGAACAGATACTACAACAATTTTGAGATTGACTTGATGAATCAAAAAAAAAAAATAGGGAGAATACTATTATAAAATGTGGGGGGAAAGAGTGTTTATTTCCTGGCATTCATATCTTTTTTTTTTTTTTTTTTGTAATTAGCTGTAAATGCAAAAGTCAAGCAAGAATCAAGAATGGATCATAGATGCCTTCCTGAAAACATACTGAAGACCTCTTAATATGGCTTCATGGACGTCATTTTGAAATAGTACACTTTTATTGCTAATGTTTTATAAACTCATTATATTATTTAGTCTATTCTCTCAACTGGGAAGTACATTCTTAGGAGGCAGGTAACGTCTATTCTTTATTCACCATTTTAAATAGACGGTACATATTTATTATACCTTCATTAACTAACTGATTGACTCAGGTAAGGAGGAAGGAAGGAATGAAAGGAGGAAAAGAAAGACCAACATGGAATATTTGCATTTTGGTGTATTTTATATAGGTCACAGAGGGAAATCAGGACTGCAAACACTGATTGATCTCTAATTACATGCACACACATTTTATAACAGAAATCTGATCATGCAATGCTTTGGTCCACAACACACCAATCTTTGGGGAGCCAACCTGCTAAGTAAATGAAATTTAGAGCTTTGCCTTTTGTTGGAGTCTCTCAGCTGTTAAGTTTGGGAGCTGGATTCTGGAAGATTCCCCTGAAACAACTATGCACAATTATTAGATAAAAGTCACTTATAGAGTGGTCACAGCAGAGTAGTGGAAGGCAAGAGATCTATTTTGGGCTTTCTTGATTTAAACTATAGTAACACATGATCTGAGGGAAATTATGCAAAATTAAGAATATATATTATTTTTTATGGTAGCTCAAGACCAGTGAGCCCCTAAAACAGAAAGTTGTAATGTTTGCAGTTGATCTTTCATTTGGAGATGCCCAAACAGTGCAAAGAGCTATGTTTCACCTCATGCCAAGGGGGTCCCTTGAGGACAGAGATATAGAAACCCACCCAAGTTTGCTCCTATTGTCAGCAAGTCCTAGAGGAAAATAACAACTCAAAAACTTGACTGGGTTGGGAGAAGAAATGGGGTAAAAAGTGGGACAACTGTAATAGAAAAACAATAAATAAATCAAAAATTAAAAAGAAAAGAACTTGAAGTACCTATTATCTACTCCCAATTTAGTTGACACATCTACCCCACATTTAATCTAAAAAAGAAGTGAAGAGAAATTATCTAGAAGCTGCTAAACAGACACCCAAAATATATTTGGGTAAGTTCTGGATGTAATAAAATGGATTCACATTCTCTCCAGGACTAGCCTGGGGCTTTGTCCTGGTCCACAGCGGTGAGCTGGTCATGTGCACGTTGTCATTTCTCCTTCCTGCACTCACTGTACACACATTGCTGCTTACCCATAGCACTCTTCCCCACTAAGAGAGACGAAGCATACCATCTTTAAAAAAAAAATACTCTTGGATGTATTTCACTGAGTCAATCCACAAGTGAATGCCCATTTGCCATCATTTGGTTTTCAGAATTATTCATTGGTCTTCCCTGAGCTACACACAAACGCCATGTTAAACAATCATTTTTTTTCACAGTTGACAATATTTTATATGTTGTATCTTTCAAACAGGGGGTCTTTTTATATAATTTAGATTTTACCCTATTTAATGCTTCAGGTTCTCTTATTTTGAACCACAGTATTTCCTCTGGGTCTTTTTAATGTCTTCATATTAATGAAGTTTGTGAAAGAGACTCAACAAGGAATGTGATAGTTTTCAAAAATGTCAAGTTACTAAAAGTTTGGCTTTGATTATCCATTAGAAAAAAACAAACAAACAGAAGCTATTGATCATAATTTCTGATGTTTCATTCTAAAATGTATGAGGAATTCTCTGGGATGAAAATTAGCCATTTAACATCTCCATTTCTCAACAGATGTTCACTGATGGAAAATATATGACAGTTAATGAAAAGGATCTACCTAGAGATTTTGAAAATGAGATTTATGTATAGAACTTCATTCCAACTTAAAGCCACATGACTTAAAGGGTTTCAAACATTGCCCCTGCCATGGCCAGTGTATGGAAAGTGTTCAACTCAATTATCATGCTTTAGAAATGTTTAACTATGGGCCCCAAAAATGAACTACCAATACTATATGCCAAATGCCACTCCAGCTACAGTTTTCATTCTAAAAGAGGCAATTGCTTCTACAATGGTACTGCAGATCCTACATTCTTTAATGCCCTTGCTTTTATTGTAACTCCCCATATTAAGGCCTTGTATTTCATTAGATTTATAGGGCTGAAAGGATGGAAATTTTTAGTCTAAATAAAAATCCTATTGAACAAACAATAAATTCATTTGAAGGTCTCCACCGCCAGTGGAGATAACATTGCTATTAGACACACACTCATAGAGACTTGTGCATTTCATATTGAGTCAGCAACTTTCTTGCTGATAGAACTTGAAGAACTCAATACAATTCTCTAAAGTTCAATTTAAAAAAATACTATAGAAGGTAACTGTGTTCTGTGTATGCTGGCATTAAAATATGAATATAAAACTATCTTTTTCCATGGATAGGTCTAAAGAGGAAATAGAGAGATAAAAGGAACAGGACTTGCCAGTGCATGTAGTGAAGACAGGGATTATATTTCTCGTGAATTTATTTTATGTAAACATGCTTTGTAAATTGATATACAACTTATATATGTATGATCACTGTTTACTGAGGGAACACTGTCACATAATAGATATGCCATAAAATTATAATGAACTGTAATTTTGTGCTTTATTTGAGTAAACTGGACTTGAGAGAAGTTAAATAACTCATCCATGATGATAGCTTTAAGAAATTGCAGAAATATGATTTGAGCATTTCGAACATGGTTTTTAGTTAATTAAGAAACTTTTTAAATATATAAACCACCCAAAACAAAAGCAACCAGGAATTCAGATGAGAGTTAAAAACAACAAAATTTCAATTTCAGAGAAATTGTCACTTGCCAAAGTTGGACAGAGCAGAGGTAACGGGGGTTTCAGACAAAGAAATGATATGTGAAATTTAGAATGATGTGGTAAAAGCTCCTTTAAATAAAATTAAATTCTTGCTCCTTAACATGTAGAAGGAAGAGAAAGAACCACTTCAGAGTGAGAAGCAGAGAAGAAGCATGGTCTCACAAGTAGAGAAAAGAAAATGTTTTTGCAGAAGAATAAATCACTAACTAGAGGGAAATAGCAAAAGAAGCTGGTCACAACTAATTTTTACTTATTTGCTCATTAGCAAACTTTTCTGAGTACCTTCCATGTTCAAGGCTATGTGGTGGTTACAAAGTTTAAAGATCTAATTTAGTAGAGAAAAAGAGCTTTGTGGTTGGTGGGTGATAGAGATTAGCTCAGGGCACCATGGGAACACATCTGGAACACAGCACCTATGGAGAATGGAAGTAAAAGACTGCCTTCCCAGAAGAGGTTATCAGCTATTTTCAGTCTTGAAGAATGTGTGGTATTATGCAAGCAAAGGAGGAGAGGAAGGACCTGGAATCAAAAATATCAAAAATGCCAAAGGCATTTCAGAAATTCCGAATTAAAAACCAAATGAGAGATCAGGCCACGGGTTCCTAGCCTGTTACATTTTAGCAGCAGTCCACAGTGTTGTGACATTGAGAGAAAAAAAATGTGTTTTCTCCCACTCAAATTGACTCTCATTTGGTAATAAGTCTCCAAAATAATGGTTACTGTAAAGGAATAGGACAATTGCTGAATTCAGGACCAGACTGATTTAGATTTATATCCTCATTCTACTACCCCTATCTATATAATCTTGGGCAAATAATTTGACTTCCTTGATTCTCAACTGAGTCTTTGGCATCTTCCTTATAGGTATATTATGAGGATCAAGTGATATAATATATGATTAAGTGAGGATAATGCTCTAAACAGATTCAGTACTTAACAGATTGATATTATAATTATTATTAATGCATATGAAAGAACATTAAAAAACTTGGAATCTGAAGACATTAAATGTGTGGCATCACACAAGGTGCTTAGCCACTCTTGAAGTCAGATTTCTTGTTTATTAAAAAAAAAAGAATAATTTTTTCAGAGTTGTAAGGTTGTCTTAGGAATTAAGGGTGGTAACGTCTAAGAAAGCTCCTAGCACAGTACTTAGCACATACAAGGACCGTAATAAATTTTACTTCAATGAGAGTCCAAAATAGCCACAGCATTGAAACACAGTTTTATAGAAAAATGTGCATTAGTGGTAACATAAAATTTAATTACTTTTAGTGTTTCTCTGTGTTGGACATCTTTTATGTATACTTTCTCATTTAGTCCTAAAGTTCACATTTTTATTATCTTGAAAACTACAATTACTCACCCATGGTCTCATAGCATTTCTTTTTTTTTTTTTTTTTTTTTTGACCACCCAAACATCTTCTTTAAAAGACTTCTAATTTGTCTAACAATGGTAAAAAATCTAAAGTGTAGCCATTTAAACATGCAGGAGTCCAGGTATGAAAACAACTCCTGAGAAGCATCATCATCCATCAACCAACCCTAAGGGACTGTACAAATTACCATGATGGGCATGCTCTTGAGGAGGCACAGGAGTCTCTAACCTCTTAGAACTCACACTGTAGTTCAGAGAGACAAAGCATGTAAACAGATTAGTCTTCTTCGTGCAGTATATACTGGAGACAGATTGATAGTGCAGTTATTAGTGTTAGATGGTTCTGAGGATATTAAGGCTGCATCTTGCTGGATGATAAAGGAAGCTTCCTAGAAGAAAATAAGACCTGGGCAAGTGTTTGAAAAATGGGTAGGATTCTGATAATCAGAGATTGGGGGAAAGTATTCTAACCTGAGGAAAACGCAAAGACTAACAATGAAAGAGAAAACACACAAAGAATATTCAGGGGATGGTAAGCAGTCACTTTGACTGGACCAGAAGACCATATTGAAGCATAGTGAGCAACTGGGCTGGATAGTTGGGTTAGGAGCACATTTGAGGCAGCCTGGACTCTTAGGCTTAATAATAATTATAACTATAATTCCAATTACCATAACAACTTCCATTCATTAGCACACAGCAAGTGTAAGGAAGAAGAACAGACTTCACTATTTAATTCCCCTAACTACCTTTTAGGTAGGTGAGGAAAATTGAGGTTCATAAAAATTAAGTTATACCCAAAATCACAACTAATGGGGGGCAGAACTGGGACTCATGTTCAGATCTATCTGATTCTAAAGAGATGTTTTCAATGATGATAGCTTTATTGTCTCTTGAAAGATTCTGGTATTTATCTTGCAAAGAAAGGCTTTTATTTGAAACTCCCCTTACCCCCAGCATATTTTGTTGAAATGTTAATCCTCACTCCTCTCTTTCCTTGATCAACAGCATTCATTGTAATTGATCATTACTTCCTCCTTGCCATTCTTCTTAATTTATCTTTCAAAAAAAAACAGTCTTGGTTTTTCAGGTACTTCACCTTCTCCATTTTCTTTGAGAAAGAGAAGTCTCTTCTCCTTAGCATCCTAATATTAAGATAATCTAACATTTCATGTACCTCTTTTTGTATCTATCAAAAGTAACTCCCATTGGTGAACCTCATCCAAACTAATTGACTTTCAATATTTTCTATATGCTATTGACTCATAAGTTGATATCTCTAGTCCAGACTTTTCTCTGGACATCTAGACTCATCCAGTTGATTTCTCTACTTCTCTACCTGCTTGTCTAAAATGGAACTCCTAATCTTGCCCCATCCAAACCTGTATGATTCCATTTTTTGATGGTAACTCTATTTTCATCATTGTTTAGGCCAAAAGTCTCCCATCATCTTTGATTTCTCATTTTTTATCAAGTCTCATTGTCTAGAATTTTGGAAACTTTCAAAATACCCAGAATTCGATTATCCCACCACCTGCACTGCTACCAGCAAAGTCTGAGGCACCACCATTTCCCACTTGGACCTGCAGGCCTGCTTCCTCCTGTGTTGCTGCTGTGTTTCCCCCTTAATCATCTGTTCTCAGGACAACAGTCAGATAGCTTCTTTCAATCATAAATCACATCAGTCAATGGCCCCCTATATCATTTATTTTCTTCTCCCTTGCTTCACTTAGCAGCTCCATAATTGCACTGGCCTTCATAGTGTGATTTCCAATTTGCCCTACATGTTTCTCCTGTCTGGAGGTCCTTTCCCAAATATCAGATGTTCTAATATCCTCACATCTTTCAAGTCTCAGCTCAGAGCTCACCTTCCCAAGGAAGTCTATCCTAATCACCCCAGGTAAAAATTAAATTGGCCATTGCCCACGGACACCCCAATCACACTTAATCACAATTTAATTTTTTTCATATAAAGTACTTATTTATTCTTATGTTTATTTTTCATTGTCTATTTCCCCCAGCGGAATGTAAGCTCCTTGAGGGTATTTTTACCTGTTTTGTTCATTTTTCATAGTTCTCAAATGCCTGGTACATGGTGTTCAATAAACATTTGTTTTTACTCATTTGAGTGATGAATAAATGAAATAAATGAACAATGCACTATGCGATTTTTTTGTTCCCTTTGTTTACTTTGCCTCCCTCCCTTCATAAACATGTTTTCCAAGCCAAGGTTTGCCTACAGGGCCAGGTGCTAGAGGGAGTCAACCAGCCCAGTAGCTCTTCAGGACTCTAAAGCAGACTAGTCTTCACCTCCACCCCAAAAGGCAACAAGGCCCTGAGACCCTCAGCTGTGGACATTGCTCCAGGAGTCTGGTGTTATCTGCACCCACCTATCAGGATTTCCTAAGGGATGTGGGCCCAAAGCAATTCCCAATCACTAGAGGTGGCAGAGAGCAAGCTTGAATGAATTTAGGGATCAGCGAGCATCCTCAAGGATGAAACTGAGGTGCTAGTGTGAGGAGTGGGGTTCTATGCCCCAGAACTTGGGGGGACACCAAGAGGGGTAGCAGTAGTGCTCCAGGAAGTCTGCTTCTTTAGTGAGGGCCCTAGGGGCCCATGCCAGGCTACACTAGTTGTTTCTCTGGGCCTAATTAAGCTTAAGCCACTCCCACCCCGTCCATGCTCACAGAAGTCAAAGGGTCTTTCCAGTATCCAGATGTCACCCCACCCTTCCCTCTCAACATCTTACCCCGACTCAGTGAATGCCCATCCCCCCACTGGCCCTGGCCTTTAGGAGTTAGGCTGGCCCCCACGCAGAGTATCCCTACCTACCCAGTTCCTGCTCCACTGGGGCCACCATGAGACACTATAGCTAGAGAAATAACCCAAACCCTTCAGGAAAGCCCTGGGGCAGGCATAAGGCTAGAAGAGTTCTAGACATAACTTGGCCTCTGGAGACCGCACAGGTGGGCACACCGGCTATGGAGACAAGGGCCACACCTTCTGGTTTCTGGGAAGAGAAAGGGGGTGGGAGAAAAAGACTATGAAGAAAAGAAAGAAAGAAAAAGAACTCCCGATCCTTACTTAAATGAGAAAGGTCACTTCTCCCTTGATGGATCCTTCAATGAAATACTTGTTTTTATACCCTCTGGTAATTTACATCTTGTGAGAAGCAACATCATAGCTGCTCACTATTTAAAATTTAGGAAGGGGCAAATAAATAAAGCAGATTGTCCTCAAAACACAGATCTTTCTACACCCAAACTTACATTGAAGGGATATATCTAGCTCATTGTAAATGATCAATTAATACTTATTGAATGAAATTAACCATATTTCAGTTATTATAATAGATTGGGAGACTAGATGGCCAGAGTTTGACCTGGAAGTATGTACATGGGGAGGATTGACAATAACTCACAGTTTAATTGGTCCAAAAGGCACTGTCCTGATTAGTCAGAATGGTGCTGCTCTCATTGGTTGGTGAAGATGCCAATGGTAATAGAGCTGCACAGCTTTTAAATTTGAGCTCAGCCACCAGGAGTCCTTCTTGGTAGGTATGTTTTTTTCCTCAGGGTCTAATATATATATATTTAAAAACTATGTTTTCATGGGAAAGTTTTATAAGGAATTTAGCACTGATTAAATCCTGAAAAGTCTATCTGTACTGGCCCTTTCTTGTAAAAACTTTATAGGTGAAGCTTATCACTGTAGTTCTTGAATCCTGAATGTAGTTTACCTTGGAATAGGCTGAGTTTCTGTTTCAGTGTCCTAAGTTGTTAGTTTATAAAATTCTGTGATATTATTTTTCTAAAGTGTACATTTGAGTGTGTTTTTGTGTATGTGTAATTACCAAATCTTTTGTTAAATGAAAGCAGGTCACACTTCTACCTCATGATCCTGGTTTCTTACCATTCTCCCACAGATCCATTTTCTCTGCCTCCATCTTAGCAAACTAGGTGTTAAAATAAATAATCATCCTCTTTTTTATGTCATTTCTGGCAGCAGAAAACTAATTTTGTTATGTCTTGATATATCAGCATTCATAAAAATCTTCCTTGGTGACTATTGCTTTATTTTTCTACAAAGCCTAAAGAGAGAAAACATTAACAGTAGTATAACATATTTGTCATTTTTACAGCCTTACTCCCAACCCTTAGATGAGAAAGGTTACTTCTTCTTTGATGGATCCTCCAATGAAATATATTTGTTTTTATACCACCATGACTTCACAGTGGGCTAATATGAAAGTTTCCATAATATTACATATTTAAATACTGAGTTTTATCACTGTCAATGATAAAAGGCCAATGAAAAAGTCCCTTATTTGAAAAGAACCAATAAACAATTTAACAAATAATAAGAGAAAAAAATATTTAAAAGATAAATGGATTTACATTTGAAAAAACACACATTTAAAGTATTCTCTACAAAAATCTTCCTTTAGAAACAATGTTTCATCAACTCTTGTTGACATCCATAATAATGACAAAATATCCTTACATATTTTCATGTTTTATTTTCTAAATGGTATAATAAAAGCTGTCAGTTACCCCCTCTGCATATTAACAGAAAAGTGCAGTCCTTTGTTCTGCATGTGCCTGCATTTGCACATTGTGGGACTATGAAATATTTGCAAAGGGAAGGTTAAATCAATACAGCTCTAAAATTTGTACTTCAGTCTTCAGGGATTTATATCATCTTGATTTAATGAAGTACCAGAAGTGAGAATGTTGACACACAGAAAAATATTTCAGTTTCCCCATTATTGTACACACAGAAAGTACTGAAGTAGGATTTGTTGATACCTAAGCAGTAACTAATTATTACACATTTTATTCCTCAGCTATCATTTGAAATCTTACAGTGAAAAGCAGACACCGACTATCAAAAAGAGAAAAACTGAAATGCCTACTACAGTAAAGAATCTATCTTCATTTAACTTATCTTTATTGTCAAAATCTTTTATATTTAAAAATACTATTTATTTTTACACTACAAAAATTAGTCCAGATACATAAAAATGCATAAAATTATAGTTATTTATGACACAGGATGCAAATTATATGCTTTAGATACCATGTATTTGCTTGTCATATATTATTTTTGCTTACATATATAATTAATATATATTAGAGCCATAAATATAAATTTACATATAGCAGAATAAAACTATGGTCAATAAACAAAACAGAAACCTCTTATTTGCAGAAATATACAATCTCACAGTTTGTTCCAATGAGAGCATTAGGGAGAATGTGTGGAGAAAAGCAAAGAGCTTTGAAAATTTTATTTTTAAATGAACAAATGAAACATATTTGGAATAATAAACATTTATAAAAGGGCATAAGTTGTATAGATGAAAATCTAGGTGAAATGCAACTTGCTTTTTTAGAGAATTGACTTATTCATTTCATGTTCACATTGTCACATATTATGTATTTTCTATTATATAAACTAGAAAACTTTAATAATTAACATCAATTGAAGGATCAGACTGTATTAGAGATGCTACCTATAGATGCAGTCAAAATATTCATTTACAAGACCTATAGTTTTTGCAAACTGCTGATGTAAAAGAGATCAAGGGGGAAAGAGCAAAATGTTAGTAAACCCATGATTTTCATGACAAGCATGCCCTCTGTGACCTAAAGTCAGCCTCTTTATCTCTCTAAACCACAATTATAGTCCTATAAAAGATAAATAAACCTCCTTCCCTGCTCACCTGACACAAAATATTATAAATTTGCCTGTAGTGTGTTATGTAATTTTGAGAGGATATAAAATTTAGTTTACCTCCATATTATGTATTGCTTAAGTTTCTAAAATCACTCAAAAGTAATTAGCAACTGTTTACTGAGCACAGATTCCTCGACACACACCTGTTAAAAAGCAGAAGACCAGAGTCCTCTTTAGTGTGCAGCAGTGCAAAGAGGACGTGGAAATTAAATTCAAAAACTGAAACAAATTTCATTGCAGCAAACTAAACATAACTATTTAATATCCATAATAAACTGGAAATACTTATTTTATTATACTTCACACAGGACTCTTAATTAAGTAGTAATGTTATTATTCTATATCTTGGCCAATTTTCCCCCAAAATACAAAATTAGACATAGCTTTTAAATGCTAATGTGTAAGTAGGGACTGCAGTACTAGGGAGCAAAAAGAGCCTCAAAGAGAGTGAAGCAGGAATGGAGGGGAGGTAATAAGAAAATGTGTTATCAAGTGGCTGCCAATAAATGCAATTGATCGCTTAATTTCTTGAGCCCTTCCTCTGGGAAACCATATAAACTACATTTCGGGACCATTCTGTGAATGCACAGAGAAAGAGGAAGGGGAAATAATTTGCTGCTAGCTTCCACCAAAGTTTTTGCTACACAAAGCATTAACTCTTGCTGAATTTCTGAACCCTGCAGAGTCCCATGTTCAGAGACAAGCCCTGAAGCAGAGGTGAGACCTATAAACCACCAGACACTGTTCGCTTGCATGTGTGTGTTCATCACAGCCCATGGAAGCAGCTGGTCCACAGACAGTGAAGCTGAGGGAATCAAAAATAAGCATAAGAGACGGCCGAAACACCACAGACAGAGGGGTAGCTGCATTCTGGCTTTACTTTCACAAACACTTGACTAAATCTATCCTGCTGACATTCTCATTTTGTCAGTATGTCCCAAACTGACTACTTAGTTAAAAGTTTCAGCTTATTTCAAGTCTGCCTTCCCATGCCAGTTTTCAACCAAATTAACTACATGTTAGAACTAGGCACCACTAAAGGAAATAGGCTTATTTATTGGACATGATAGATGAAATGCAAAGTATTGTGACAGCTCTTATTGTAGCATTATTCTAGAATATAATTCCAAATCTCTAAGGCCAAAGCAGAGAAGTCTCATAATTTTGGTATTTCCCTCATGTATATGATACTAATTACTTAGCACTCTTGAACTAAGCCCTGCACAATGATGAGTGGCCATGGAGTTGCTTTACTTGTTATTTCAAAGAAAGTCAACAGGGAGGCATCTGAAATTATCATAGGAATAAGCAAATGATTCCTTAGCAGCCCAAGCTTGCACTATGGCTCAGAGACCTTAAAGAGAAGCGCTCCTCCCTTTCCAGACTTGTCAATCAGGGCAAGGGTACTTTCTCCTTGGTCTTGCCTCTCCAGTCTCTATTTTTTATTTGGTGATGTTGGGAAGAGAAGGACTCTACCTTCATTAGCTAGCTTATTTATCTTTCACAAGATGACAAGAGTTATCAATAATTAGGAAAAAAAATTTTTTTTCTGGACAATCTAGGCATATTAGTTAAAAGTGCTTTCTGATCTGCTGAACAATTTAAATAAAAAACAAAAGAAATAATTATGACGTGCACCTTGATTAAAATGACAATTCTTTAAAAATATACAGTAAGTTGTATTTTAAAAATATGTGTACACAACAAAAAGTAAAGGCAGTCACTCTTGGTGGAATAGAAAGATAGAAATTTTCAACAAAAAGCAGAAAATTTAAATAAGAACCAAATAGAAATTTTAGAACTAAAAGAGTAATAAACTAAAAACAAAACCAACAGACAAAATCCTACAAAATCTCATTGATTGGGCTAAAACAGCAGAATGGAGATGAAAAAGAAAAGAGTCAATGGAGTTGGAGATAAATAAGAATTATTCTATCTCAATAACACATAAAGTTTCAATATTTCAAATAATGTGAAAAATACTGATTTGAAGTAGATTCTGAAAGGTTAAACATATATTTTATAATCTTTAAAATAATTAGGAAAAATTATACAAAGATATACAGACAAAAATAGAATTGATAAAATCAGATACTAGAAAATATTCAAATATCTCAAGAGAAGGCCATAAAGAGAAATCTGTAGTACAGGAAAATAAAGAACAAAGAGAAAACAAGTGTTTATTAAATCTAAACATGTCACTAATTACATTAAGTGTTAATGACTAACTGAACAACATTCTCAGAAAGGATGAAAATATGAATCAATTACATTCTGTCTATGGAAATTTAAATGACATAGGTAAGTTTAAAGTTAAAGAATGGAAAAGACAGATCACTAAAAGCACTGATGTAAATAAATCTGCCTTCCAAGAAAATCAACTTAAAATGGATCCTAGATTTAAATGTAAAATGTTAAACTATAAAATGTTTAGAAGAAAATTTTGTTATTTGGGATTAAGTGAATAGTTCTTAGTTATAACACCAAAAGCATGAATTTTTAAAATTAATTGATCTTCATAAAAATTAAAAATTTTGCTCTATAAAAACTGTTATTTAGGGAAAGTAAAGAGAAGCCAGAGTCCAGGAAAAACCAATTACAAATTGTTTGGATACTGAACATCAAAACTCAACAGTAATTTTAAAATAAATAAATCAATAACCCAGTTAAAAAACAGCAAAAGACTTGGAAAGACAATTCAACAAAGATATATAGATGTTAAATAAGCCCATGTAAGGATGTTCAACATCATTAGTAATTAAGAAAATGCAATTAAAACTATGATGTGCTCCTGGCCCAGTTGCTCAATTGGTTGAAGTGTCACCTTGTGCACCAAAAGGTTGTGAGTTCAATTCCTGCTCAGGGCACATACCTTGATTGTAGGTTTGTTACCCTATAGGGGCACATATGGAAGATGACTGATATAAGTTTCTCTCTCACATCAATGTTTCTCTCTCTCTCTTTTTTCCCTTCCTGTTTCTCTAAGATCAATGAAAATATCCTCTGGTGAGGATTTATTTTTTATTTATTTGATTTTTTAAAATTATATTTTATTAATTATGCTATTACAGTTGTCCATATTTTTCCCCCTTTGCCTCCCTCCACCCAGCACTCGCCACTCCCTCAGGCAACCCCACCACCATTGTTCATGTCCTTGGGTCATGTGCGTAAGTTCTTTAGCCACTACATTTCCTATACTGCATTTTACATTCCCATGGCTATTCCATAACTACTTATTTGTACTTCTTAGTTCCCTCACCTCCTCACCCACTCCACCACATCCTACACCCCACACCCAACTCCCATCTGGCAACCATCAAAATGCTCTCCATATCCATGATTCTCTGTTCTTCTTGTTTGCTTAGTTTGTTTTTTAGATTGAATTGTTGATAGATATGTATTTTTGACATTTTATTGTTCATAGTTTTGATCTTCTTTATTTTAAATAAGTCCCTTTAACTTTTCATATAATAATGGCTTTGTGATGATGGAATTCTTTAGTTTCTTCTGGTCTGGGAAGCATTTTATCTGTCCTTTGATTATAAAGGATAGCTTTTCTGGGTAGAGTAATCTTGGCTGTAGGTTCCTGCTTTTTATGACTCTGAATATTTTTTGTCAATCCCTTCTAGCCTGTAGTTTCTTTAGAGAAATCAGCTGACAGTCTTATCCGAACTTCCTTGTAGGTAACTAACTTCTTTTCTCTTGCTGCTCTTAAGGTTCTCTCTTTATCTCTAACCTTTTTAATTATGTTGTGTCTTGGAGTGGGCCTCTTTGCATCCAACTTGTTGGGGACTCTCTGTGTTTCCTGGACTTGTATGTCTATTTCCTTCACCAAATTAAGGAAGTTTTCTTTCATTATTTTTTCAGCATATTTCCAATTTCTTGCTCTTTCCCTTTTCCTCCTTGTACCCTTTATGATGCAAATCTTGGACTTCTTGGAGTTGTCCCTGGGGCTGCTTATACTTTCATCATTTTTTAAAATACTTCTTTCTTCTTGTTCTGATTTGTTTTTTTCTCCCTTATGTTCCATATCATTGATTTGATTCTTGTCTCCACCCACTCTACTGTTGTTTCCCTGTCAATTGTTTTTTTTTTCAATTAGTGTATCCTTCATTTCTGACTGGATCTTTTTTATGCTACTGAGGTCCTCACTAAATTCCTTGAGCATCCTTAGAACCAGGGTTTTGAACTCCACATCTAATGGATTGCTTATCTCCATATTGTTTAGCTCTTTTTTTCTGGAGTTTTGATCTGTTCTTTCATTTGGGTCATATCCCCTTATCTCCTCATTTTGGCAGCCTCCCTGTGTTTGTTTCTATGTGTTAGGTAGAGCTGCTTTGACTCCATGTCTTATATTAAGTGTCCTGTAGGGTTCAGTGGCACGGCCTCCCCTATCACCCAAACTGGGTACTTGAGATGCACTCTTCATGTGGGCTGAATACACTCTCCTCTTGTAGTTGAGCTTTGGTTACCACTGGCAGATCAGTGGGAAGGATTTACCAGGCCAGTCAGCTGCAAAGACTGGCTATGACCACTTGCTCTCCACCCTCCATGGAGGATCAGCTGTGCAGGGGCAGGGTAGTGGTGCTACAAGGTGGTCTGTAGCTGTCCACTGGGTGCAATGGCCCTGGGGTTTCCCAGGTGGTCCAGGCCAAGTACAGCCCTCACTTGTGTTTTGCCCAGAACTGCTACTTATGCTGGGCTCAGAGATTCCCAGGTGAAGCAAGGCTGTGAATCTAGGCTGGCTGCTGCTAGTGCCAGGACTGGGGCTCACCAAGGCCAGCTGTTGCTTGTTTGATAGGAGTTAGGAAGTTTTGAAGCATGAGCCAAGACCAGCCATTCATATGGGAAAGGAGCTTGGATGGGTCTGTACGTTGGGTGGGGTAGAGTCTCTGGGGATCTCCAAGGCAAGTCAAAGAGTGTTAGCCAGGTTGAGGGAGTCTCAGATATGGCACCAGCTTGCTGACTCTGTGGCTCTGTTGGGGGAGACTTTAGAAAAGAGACAATGGCCTCTGCTTGCCTTGATGCCAGATACTTCAGTTTCTCCCAGTATGCCACTGGTGCCTTTCAAGCTGCTACCCCATTGCTGGAGTTCAGAGGAAGCCACTCTCAAAATATTAATATTGTATGATTCCATTTATAAGATAGTCACAAAAAGTCAAAACTGTAGTGACAGAAAATAGATTATTAGGTTCCAGGGGTAAGTTGTGGGGGGAGGTTGTGACTATAAAGTAGTTATACAAGGGAAGTTTTTGGGGTGATCGAAATGTCTATATTCTGATTGTGATTATAGTAATACAAATCTATGAATTAAAATTCCTAGAACTGTCCATCAAAAAGTTAATTCAACTTAATTTTTATTTTTTCATTTAAAAACTCAAAAGACTTAAAAATTAAAAGACTTAAATAATCCCCCAGAATAGTAATTCTCTTTGGAGCGAATAGAAACTCAATGTGAGTAACTTTTAAAAAAGAAATCACTTTCTGTCTGCTTACAATTGCTACTTATTAATACTTAATGTGATATCTAGACTAAACTCATGATGATGACACATACTAGATAGTAATGATTTTTAGATACAACAAAGGCATCATTTTTCAAACCTATGACCTGGAAGTGAGAGACTTTAAATTCCATTAATGGTTTTTTGAGATAGAAACCTCTCCATTATAAAGCCCAGGGAAAACTGTGAATCTGTTGTTAATAATTATCTTAATGTTCCCACCATCTGCCTAAATAAAAACCAGGATCAGGAAGTATTAAAATAAGTGTTCTTTAAGAGAGGAAGATAAATTAGGAGGTAAAACTCCTGAACCCTTTTTCAAAATTCAATAACTTTCACAGTAAAATCCTTTCTTCCACTGAGGTTATATTTTGCCTTTCCTATTACTTTTTCTGAGTAGAGACAAAGTTGTAGAAAGCTACTGACATAAACATAAAACACTGAACCCATGAGCTATATTCCTATATTATGTCTGATGGGATATTGGATTCAATAAGCCACATGGCAACCTGTAAGTAACCTGCTATCGTCCTTGACACATGACCTGATGTGGGCAAAGAGCTTCATCCAGTCAACAGTACATCTAATAAGACTTGCATCTATAAACATTAGTTTCATTTCTCATAGGTAAAAGGAAACCAAAGTGTATTCACAGTGACCTAAGCTCCATTTTATGAGTATGTTTTTGTATTCCCCAAATCCCAAAACAGGTTGGATTGGCTTTTTTCCAACTCCCTGGTTGAAAATTATGTTCTTGGAAT
Source organism: Furipterus horrens (assembly GCF_987537825.1). Taxonomy (NCBI): domain Eukaryota; kingdom Metazoa; phylum Chordata; class Mammalia; order Chiroptera; family Furipteridae; genus Furipterus; species Furipterus horrens. Next base: position 166,008,436 of record NW_028327174.1, read on the forward strand.
GCAAGGCTCATCCTTCTGGGCTTAATCATGGGAAAACACATTCCTAGCTATTATCTTCCACCTGTGCTGTTGTCTTTGCCTGCCTTAGATCTCATGATGTAATCTTATATTTCACAGATATGACTCTAAGTGCACCCCTGGTAGGCTTACACATCTGATTATCATCTCTGGAAAACCTTTTAGGCCTCTAAAATCACCTTCATCCCCCAATTTCATCATGTCGAAATGAGATGTAGGAGGGAAAGAGAAAGGACAAACCAGAAGCAAGCTCCGCATTGGAGCAAAGGAAGAGGTCAAAGGCTAAGGTTTCTTCTGACTCAATAATTTATAAGAATATGAGATTAATGGAAATATGGCTGAAAATTTTTACTCTTTCTGAACAGGAATGCTTCCTATGCTCTAATATGATATATTGGACCTCATAGCAAGTCTTTTGGAGACTCTTTCACCAATTGACTTAGTCTAGTATCTAGTCTTGGCAAATCTACGCCTTCTACAGCTTATGACCCAAAAGACACTAACAAGTTGTAAAGTATGAATTTGCACATAGTTCATATCTTAAATTGTGCCAGATACTAAGTATATAGGGACAATTAACACCTGGTCCCTGCTCTTTAAGTGTTGATATTAAAATGAAGAAGACATATATAGCAAAACTAAGATATGATATAAATCAAGGAACACAAATAGTTGTTCATAGAGAATATGATGGGAAAGCCCTAGGGAATAATTTACTCCTACACAGGGGAGTCGAGAAAATACACCAGGCCATGACACTGAACATGAAAGCAATCCAATAGAGAAGTAAATAAAGGACATTCCAACCCAAAATTCCTTGACCTATTAAATGTTTTCAGTTAGTTGTGTACACTTATTTTTTCAATGGGTTCTCTACCTAATGGCATAATCAATATTTTGTTCAAAGCATCAGTGGCCCTTTAAAAATCTGTGTGAATAGAATTATTGCCATAAAAGAAAAAAAAATCCTCTTCTGAAGAAGGATATCAGCAGTGCTATAGTTCTGGAGTGCTTACTGAACAGTATTACCTGTTTCTATACTGGAAGCTTATTATGAATATCTTGATTTAAGTGCTAATGGATACTAAGAGTACATTCAGTGTCAGGCAAGTTCTAAATGCTTCACATATGCTGTATTTCATTGGTTATAACATACACATTTTTTCACATTTTAACAACCTCTAAAATTGAAATATGCCTTATATATGATAATGTGTAATTAATTTAATTGGCAACATTTTCTCATTCTTATTGGGACGTAAAAAGAACTCTGAGCTTTTAAATCAAGAATATCTATGTATTGATGAAACATAATAGTAACTTATTCAATACTTACATTAGTGTAACTATCTACACAGTCCCATGTAAAATCCCCATTTTACAGAAAAGTCAATATACTTGCCTAGGTTCACACAGCAAATAAGCATCAGAGCCAGTTTTCAAATGCGGGTAGTATGAGTTCCAAGTTTGGGCTCTCCGCCACTACCTACAATACCTCGACATTGCAGAGTGCAAATCGGACCTCTCAGTTTTCTAATAAGATCACACTCACTGAGAACTTGTATGTACAACCCATGGGCATGGACTTGGGGGGGGGGGATAAAATAAATTAAAAAATAAAAAAAAAATACAAAACAATCAGAAAACAATTTTAAAAAAATCACACTTACTGCAAAATAAAAACCCTGTTTGTGTTAATTTATAACAGAAAGTATGGCCATAGTGATGTGGTTAATAAACAGCAGTAATCACACACAGAGAAAATAACATTTTGTCACAAGATGATTAAGATGACCATCAAAAAAATTGAAACCTCCAACTAATAATACAAATACTTCAGTGCTTCCTACCTGTGAAGAGAAATTGTGCATAATTATCATCTTTAATTCCATATTAGAAGTCAAGAGGGATCAGGCACAAAGCACCTGGCAGGGACATTGTGGAGAAGATACCAGCACTGAGTATATGGTAAAGCTAGAGTTATTTAAGGCAGGGTTTCTCTCCCTCAGCTCTATTGAGATTTAGGAACAGATAATTCTTTGGAGAACTGTTCTTTTTACCGAGGGATGTTGAAGAGCATCCCTAGCTCCACCCAGTAGAGGCCATTAACACTCTCCCAATTGTGACAAGAATAAATGTCTCCAGATATTTCCAAACATCCTCTGGGTGGAAAAATTGCCCTCAGTTGAGAACCATGGATTTAAGTCACTTCTGTCACCTAATACATTTGATAGCACATAAAAGACAACCAGTATGTAACATAAAATTATGACATAAATGAAGGATGGATGGGTGGGTGAAAGGAAGGAAAATAAGGCAAAATAAGAGGGGAGGAACCAGAAACAAAAAACTTCTACAATATTTACTAATATTCATTGGCAGATAATTTCCACTCTGAATGAAGAGACTAGAGCTAATATTCAATAGTCACTATAAACCAAACACAAGAAAACTCACTCTTCAATGCAGCACCATATTCAGTAAATTTTATACATTATTTTAGAAAGCATTTAAATAAAGCATCAACCACAGATGTGGAAAAATAACTGTTCCCTTAGAACAGCAATGGTTATAGATCTAATCTCCTTCATTATATTAAACAATGCTATTGACAGATCTATGCTCATTTCATTGAGATAAAATTATAAGTGAGTTGATAGGTAATAATTCTTTAAGTGATAAGAACAAAGCTCAAGTGGATTGTTGCATGAAGCTCAAGGCAGAATTTCTCTGTGTTAGTCATATTACTATTGATATGCTATCATACTGATATTAATACTCCTGCATGATGCTATATCAATAAGGTATTAATAAAGTTTTCATGTTTTGTTTTTATGAGAAATTTTTATAAAATGTAATAACAAGGAATAATTTTATACTTACAATATAAACTAAATCTATTCCAATGTCTTCTTTTAGTCAATGAATATTTTTTGAGCACCAACCCAAGCATTCTGATACATTATCAAGCTTTTTCTTGAATATATTCATAATAACAAAAACTTAAATATATATATAGTTTCACCTATGTATAAGTAATATGTTATATTTTCATTTGTATTTATATATTCCAGATAGCTATAGGTCAGGCTTTCTTAGAGTTAGCAAAGTATATTGTTCAATATAAAACACATTAAAAGGCATACCCATCAAGATACTCCATTGTTAGCTAAAATAGATAGAAATTTATAGGTAAATTATTTCAGAGTTGTAAAACTACTTTCATCAACAATTTCCATCTCTCTCAATGCTCACAACAACTCTGTGAAATTGAGGAGATCTTTTATTATTGGATTTATTATTAGTGTATCCATTATATAGATGGACAAATGGAATATCAAAAAGATTAAGTGACTTTGCTAAGAACACTGCACATCTAGTTAGTAAGAAAACAACCAGGTTTTGTTTTATTATAAGCACTATTCCAATTCCATTATAATAATGTTTCTTTTGTAATAATATCAAATATTTCTTGCATTCCTGTTAAAGAAACAGATCCTCTTAAAGCAGTGCTTCTCCATTGGGACTGAGGGTCAAACTCACCTGAGTCAGTTAGTCTATGAAGCTAGTTCAAAATTCACTGCCTATAAAAAATAATATACACATATTTTAACACCTGAAAATGAATGAGTGCATGCTATTATATTTCCCAAGTTCAGAAAAGTTCTTTACAATGGAGGTAACTAGGGAAAGTGTAGTAGACAGGACTGAAGTAGGAGGAAGATCTGTAAAAAGTGTAAGTGGGTAGTGAAACAAATTCCACTGACTTGAACTTTGCCTGGGGGCATCCCTGCCACTGGAATGTACAAGGGAGGACCCAAATAAAACAGGAAGTTATTTATAAGAAATTGTGTGTTTATTCTTACATGTTTAAACTTCAGTTACCTTCAAAGTACTCTCCATTTGATGCAATACACACCTATGGAGACATTTTTTTCCACTGCTCAAACCAGTTTTTGACTCATCAGTTTTGATATCTTTTAATGTTTCTGCCATTTTTTGTTTCACCTCTTCCATATTGGCAAAACATTTCCCTTTGAGGACTTTTTTTTATCAGGGAAACAAAAAAAAGTTGCTCTGTGAGAGATCAGGTAAATAGGGAGGGAGGAACATGGAACTCATGCCGCTTTTGGTCAAAAAGTGCTGAACACTCAGCGTGGTATGGGTAGGTTTGCCCTTAAATCACCCATTATGAAATTGGCAAACACATTGAAAGAGGCTTCAAAAAAATTCACTGAAGCTGAATACAGCCTCTCACAACAACACCAGCTGGCACACTGATACAGATGGGTTCCTGGGACACTCATTTAGGGGGAGAAGCCTGTACTACAAGGAGTCTGATTTCCAGAAGATAACTCCATTTTGGGAAGGGGTCCCCCCTTGGTACTGTTAAGATATATTTATACTGAGCCATCCATTTTGAATTAGAAACACCATTTCCCTCCAATTGCCTATATTGTGATACCAAGCACATAACCAAATTTTCAGAGATTGATCTTCATAGTCCAATATTAGCCCAATGTGAACCTGATCATAAGTGTGTAGCATAGTAAGTCTTTAAAGATATAGTGTCTCCTCTGTTCTGTATTGTAGAAATTCTAGTCCTAGGCTATTTGGCTGTCCTGTAAATTTTTTAGCAATTTTTCTTTCAATGCCAGGATGACACAATAACTGAATTATAAAGTTATAAGTCCACAACATTTCAGTCAGTGAAAAAGAGGAAAGAAAGGGCAAAAGTAGTTAAGAAAAATCATTATCTAGAAAATCACAATAAAATTTTACATTTATATGGTGCTTTGGAGTGCTCCCAAGGTGCTTCCACATATATCACCTTATCTGATCTAAACCCATAAACCAGGTGGCAGGAGCCAGTGATATTAAATGATACAGCCAAAGTCACATGCCTAGAAAAAGCACAAGGGCATAGATTATCTGACTAGAAAGCCTTCCCACATAGTATGTATAAAACACTTTAAAGGGTTTTATTTCTCCCCAAACTTTTTCTCTGCCATCTATGATATTTTCTATTTCTTTCATGGCTGTATTATGTCAATACTCTGCCAAGGATTAACCTTAATTCCTCTGCTCTTCCTCTATATTTTCCCCTTATTAACTCATCCAAATACTATTTTCAAGATTAATTTCCTTATTACCAATATTATACTACCCAAGTTTATTTCTCCAACACCATCTATGTATTCATATCTCCAACTATCAAATGACTATTACTCTTCAGATATCATATAGGTGTGTCTAACTCTATGGGCAAAGCTGAATTCACAATATCTATACCAATAAAACTGCTTCTTCACCTTTATTCCCCCTCTCATAGAGGATGATATCATCATGAATTCATTTATCAAGGAGAGCCTGGAAGTCATCTTAGACTCTTCCTACTCACTGCCCATTCCCCACATCCAAATACACAGGCACGGTCCTGGTGAATTTAACCTCTTAATATTGTCTATCTCCCTCTCCTCCATTCCTATGACCACTGCCTTTCTTCATCCCTTTCTTTTATCTCTCCTAGATTATAATGATATTTTCCTAACTGGCCTCTCTTTAGTTTCTCCAATTTCTACTGCTCACAGCTGCCAAAAAGTCTTTCTGAAAACAAATCAGGTCATGTTGATTCCATGCCTCCATGAAGAACTTGCCAATGCTCTCAAGATCAAGCACAACCATTAATTTAGTTCATATGAACTTCCATGACTTTTTCTTCTAGCCACTCCACTTACCCCTTCTTCTAACTGCCCACTCTGGTCATATGCAAACTTCACTGCAGCCATGTGAGCCACTAACAATTCCCCAAACTTACTGGTGGTTTCTATATTCCAAACTGTCTGAAGTGTTGTTTACTCATTATTTCCATTACCTTTACATAGTTAATTCCTTTTTTCTTTCCAGAATTCAGCTTAAACATTATATTTTTCAGAATACATTTCTCTGTTCATCTAATCATAGACTAATTTATATGCCTTCCCACTGTGTACCCACTTATCAAATGTACTAAGATGTTCATATTATTTAATTAATTTATTCTAAAATATTGCACACTATGAGAAAGGTGACAAGCATAAAAAGCCATTGATGCATTCTAGGAATATGCCCAAATTTTTGTACTTTAAACGTTTGTGAGACTTCTATACTTATTACACAACAACAAGTCCAAATTACCTTATTTCCTCAATTTTGTTACATTTGTACATTAGATGAAGAATGAACATTTGAAGATATAGTTTTCTTCTCCGAAACATTCAGATTTGGCAGTGTTGTAATTTTTCTCTTCAGCAATATTTTTGCCATTAAAAAATATATCATTGATATTTTATTTCTTTTATAAATTATGTAAAAATTAGTAGAAAAGGTAAGAATAAAATTGCTGATACAAATAATAAACACTGGTTCCACAAGAAAAGGAAGAAATCAAGAAATTTTAAGCCTCAGTCAGTTACTCACTAGAATTAAACTTGTTAACTGTGTTCTGAAAATAAATGAACAAAAGCTTCCTGTGAATAACTGTTGGAAACATATTGTTTTGAAAGAAGTATAGGTATGAAGTTCATAAATTTTTCAGCTTTTGGGAATGGAACTTTCCTTATAACTTATAATTATGTTGTAGCAAATTTCATGAATTTCACTTTCACAGACCTGCCTGAGACTGCATTATAGTTGACTACATTACACTATTTGTATCTGTGAAATACTGCAAACAATCTAAATATGCATCAGTAGAATGGGGACAAATTAACTGATGCCACAGTCTCTGAGTAGAATATTATGCAGCCATTATTATGAAGGCTATGTAACAACTTGGAAACATTGTGATAAGATAGCAGCAAACTGAAGGGTAAATTAAAATTGAATACTTATTAATTCATGATATATAATAATATATTGAGCTAGGAAATTATTGCAAAGGAAAATAATGAATTGACAAGGCTGTACAGTTTTAATAGTGGCATTACAGATAATTTCCCTTTATATTCCAAGCTATTTATACTTGTTATTATTCCTAGAAGAAGCATTTAGGAGGAGGCTATTTCTATAAGCTCAGTATTGGTGAAAGAATGAACATCAATCATTAGTAAAATAAATATAGTTGAGCTTTATAAATCTTCTATTAGGGGAAAAGTAAGCATATTTTCAGTTGTAAAGCAGACATATGTATATTAGGCAGAAGCATAATTTTTCTGTTTATATTTGAAACATAGATATGATGAAAAGAGGAGTGGATAGATACTGAGTTGATGAGGAGTGAAATGTGTTGGATTGTCCCTTTGTCAATTTGTTTATATTAGGAGCAATATTTCCAAGATCCTTGAACTCTGTATGGCTTAAATTCAAAGTGAATTTGTATGAGATTTGAGAGGTGGAAGTGAAACAACAACCATACCCTCTGTATATCAACATTAGTTAGATGCAAGGATAGACATATATATGTCAAGCTACCTGTGGGTACCAGTTTATCTTCCTTTCCTACTCAGCAACCAGCTTTCTTTCCTAACTTTTGGTCATAATAACCAATAGTGACCCCAAGCCCATCTATCACCACCACACAGATGTGAATTCAGAAAGACAGTAGATACAAAAGTCAAATAACTTTCCATGGCTTTCTACATATGGAGAAGCACATGTAGGTGATCTAATTAAGAGTTCAACTGAGGTCCAACTGAAGTCGACATCAGCTGGCGACCATGTGAGTGGTCATCTTGGACAGGCAGATTGACTGCAGCCTCAGGAGAGAACAAGAGCAAGAACCATTTCAGTCAACCCAAGGACAAATGAAGACATTGATAATAAATGAGTTTTAAAATAATAAATTTTGGAGTGATTTTTGATACAGCAATAGATAACTTGAGTGATTAAGCAGCACAACCAATTAATGGGTCATTCTTTCTTCCTAGAAGAAAGAATATAAATTATTATGGACCCAGATTTCAAAATTTTAAAATTAACTTTTTCTTAGTTTTATTTTTAATTTTCTTTCTTGAAAATGAGAATTAAAATACAAATCTGAACAGTACCAAAGTAAATTTTTTTTAGATTATGAATTTCTCTACCAACAGATGTATAATGTCAAGACACTACTCACAGAGAAGGGTCTGGTGAAAACTGAGTACAAGTAAAGTTTGTATAGGCCAAGGGACCATTATGTAATAATCTTCAAATGTTGTGCTATCATTTAATCAATTTATTTTATAAGATACCAAAAACCAGTATGCAGTCCTGGGTAATAATTAACTTATATTCCTTAAATATAGTTAAAAGGAAAAAGCATATATTTTTAATTCATGAATTGGGAATTATAGATTCATAAAAAATGTGTATGTTCTTTTTCTGATGTTTTCATAATTGTTCCAGCTTTTGAGGTATAAATGATATACAAAAACTGTACATAATTAATGTATACACTTTGGTGAGTTTGGTTTCTTATACTTTTCTAAAATTAAAAGTAATCTGTGCTACACTTTTCAGAGGAAAAGTGAAAGCAACACATGGATGTTATAACACTGCTATTCCAGCTACAATTACGCAACACATGGATGTTATAACACTGCTATTCCAGCTACAATTACTTGGAACAATATCTTGTAAATTAGGGTTTATAATGAAAGCATCAACAGCAAAATACTATGTTGATTTTCAAATGAAGGGAAAGAGTTTTAAAAAATTAGCTTTTTAGAAATAGCAGTATTTTTATCTTTAAGATTTATTTTTTAGCCACAACACAGAAATAGAGATAAGAAAGATAAGTAGGTAAGTAGATAGATAGATAGATAGATAGATAGATAGATAGATAGATAGATACTGAGATATTTTAAAATGTGAGAGGACTTTCAGCCAAGATGGAGGTTTAGGTAGACACACTTCACCCCCTCGAACAACCAAAAGGATTACAACTACCTCAAAGGAAAACAAAAAACAGAACTGTCAGAATATTGAACTGTATGGAAGTCTGACAACCAACTATTTAAAGAAGACAGATTCACCCAGATGGATAGGAGGGGCAGAGATGGGGAGCTGGGGCAGAGAGGATGCAGCGTGAGGGAGGAGAGGCAGCGGTGGTAAGGCAGCTGTCCTGAATTCATGTGTGGTGGATAAAAGCCAGGACAGACACTGGGGGAGCAATCCCAGGCCCAGGCTAGAGCACACAGCTCAGTCCCAGCACCAGGAAAATAAAGCCTCATTGCTTCTGGCTGTGAAAACAAGTAGAGGTTGGGGTGGTGGAAAAAACTGTCAGACTCTCAGGAGAGCTCATTTAGAGGGCCCCTATGGTCCTAGAATGTATGCAAACCCACTCATTCTGGAAAACATCACTGGGGCAACAGCTAGAGGGGCACCAGTTGCATATGGGAAGTGGGTGAAGTAACTGGAAAGGAGCGAGTGCTGAGCAAGTGGCATTCTTCTCTCTCAGACCCCTCCCCCACATACAGTGCCACAAAAAGGTGAAACAGGAAGCCCTGCACTGACGAATACCTAAGGCTCCACTCCTTACAACATAACAAGTGCAGCATCTCTACCTAATACACAGAGGCAAACACATGAGGCAGTCAAATTGAGGAAACAAAGAAGTATGGCCCAAATGAAAGAACAGATCAAAACTCTAGAAAGGGAACTAAGCAAAAAGAAGATAGCCAATCTACCAGACACAGAGCTCAGAATACTGGTGATAATGATGCTCAGAGAAATGATTGAGTACAGCAAATGCATAAGGGAGGAAATGAAGGCTACACTAAGTTAAATAAAGAAAAATCCACAAGAAACCGATTGTGAAGGGAAGGAAGCTGAATCTGAATTAGAATCTAATTCATTCTAAATCAATAAATTAGAACATATGGGAGAAATAAACAGTCAACCAGTACAGAATGAAGAAATAAAATTCAAAAATAAAAGTGAGGAAAGAATAAGAAGACTCTGGGACAACTCTAAAAGTGCCAACATCAGAATCATAGGGATGCCAGAAGGAGAAGAGGAAGAAAAATAAGTTGAAAACTTATTTGAAAAAATAATTAAAGAAAACTTCCCTAATTTGGTGAAGAAAATAGACATACAAGCCCAGGAAGCACAGAGAGTCCCAAACAAGTTGGACCCAAAGAAGACCACAAGACACATCATAATTAAAATACCAAAGGCTAAGACGAAAAGAGAACCTTAAAAGCAGCAAGAGAAAATAAGAGAGTTGCCTACAAAGGAGTTCCCACAAGTCTATCAGTAGATTTCTCAAAAGAAGTTTTGCAGGCAAGAAAGGATTGGCAAGAAGTATTCAAAGTGATGAAAAGCAAGGCCCTACAACTAAGATTACTCTATCCAGCAAAGCTCTCATTTGAAAGGGCAGGTAAAGTGCTTCCCAGACAAGATAAAGCTAAAGGAGTTCATCATCACCAAGCCATTATTATATGAAATGTCAAAGGGACTTAATTAAGAAAAAGAAGATCAAAACTATGAACATTAAAATGACAACAAACTCACAACTATCAACAATAGAATATAAAAAATAAAAGCAAAACAAAAACAAACTAAGCAAACAACTAGGACAGCAACATAATTATAAATATTGAGATCATATGGAGTGTTATCAGTTGGGAGGGGGAAAAGGGAGAAAAGGTGCAGGATTAAGAAGCATAATTGATAGGTACAAAATACACAGGGGGATGTTGAGAATAGTAAAGGAAATGAAGAAGTCGAAGAACTTATATGTATGACCCATGGAAATGAACTAAGGGAGGGGATTGCTAGAGGGAAGGGGGATTCCAGGTGGAGTGGGGAAAAGGGGAAAAATTGAGACAACTGTAATAGCATAATCAATAAAATACACTTAAAAATAAAACATGAATAAAGGATATCCTTTGCATTTACACGATTTGGTTAATGTGATTAAATGGAAAACCATGGCCTACACAACTAGAGCTGGGTAGTTTCAGTTTCAAAGACTTAATTCCAGGATAGAAGAGCAGTGGTTATCAGCACGGGCACTCCTTTCTTATGGAGAAGACCAGAACCAATACAGCCATCTCAAACCTAAAGAGTATTCTTAAAAGAAAAATCATGAGATTTTTAAAGCTGAAAATCTCTTGCAGTTTCCTTGGTCCTTACGATGTCATACTATACACAGTAAACTCTTTAAAAAGGTAGAGTTAAATTCTACAGACCCTTATAGTCAAATTTAATCCTTTTCTAAAACTGATGTAAGGAAAGGGAATTATACACTCCTTAAGGCTTTAATATCAAAATTTTACCAAACTAGGAAGAGATTTACATCAGGACCTTTTCAAAAGCAATGTCAAAAGAAGGATTAAGAGATGTTATGTACTTCTTTCTTAATATTTGAGAAAATTTTTCATCCCTCCTAAGAAATGGGGTTGCACCTTCACTATTGTATGTCCATATAATGAGATCAGACAGAGAAAAAATGTGGTTTCTTTCCCCTTCCCATCATGTTAATTGCATGTAGTTAATTATATGATGAGCCATTCTAAAATCCAAAGAACACTACCAATCATAGGTATTCATGCATTGACATTCTGAAGAAAACAATTCTTTATATTTCTAAAGTTGTATGGCAGAGATAATTAGCAAAAAATGGGTTTCTGTTCTATTATTTCCTGTGGGGGAAAAAAACAGCAGGCAGATTTTCCACAATATTTGTGTTATTTTAAAACATTCAGTACTGGAAGGAACCCTGCCATGTAAGAAAAATGAAGTACAACGATACACCAAAAAAAGGTTTTTCAAAGCCAACTAGCCTAACACGCTGAAAGTAATTTTATGCTTTACCCCTAGCTCCAATGACCCCATGCATCACTGTTTCTTAGACCTGATACACCAGAATGCTGCTTGAACTACCACATTCTAAAGGAGATACAACGAGTGACTTTTAGACACTGAACTTGGCAACAGCACATCTCCTTCATTTCCCTCACTCCCAATCTTATAGATTAAGAGTGTAATGCTACATTTTTTAAATGGAGTTAAATTTTTTTCCAAGGCTTCATCATTTGTCCATTTATCATTCGAGTGACACTATGAGATCCATTACAGAAAAATGAAAGAGTACTCTAGTAGACTTGTATTGATTAAGCAATGCACATTTGACCGTGAGGCACTACCACACTACCAAGAATCTCTAAAAGTCCTGAGAACAGTCTCCATCAGAAAACCCATCTTCAGACTGACAAAGCTTAGCTCTCTTTTGGATTAAGGACTCAATGAGTGTTTAAAACCACAGTTAGGCCAATTTAATTGGGATTAGAAGTTAATAGTACAAAGGGGTTTGTGGAATTGAACTGGGTAAACCATGTCTTTCTTTCTACCATGTAATAGTGTATTCTTTCTATCTGTATACCTATCGACCTATCTGTCTATCTATCTATCTATCTATCTACCTACCTATCTATCTATCATCTATCCGTCTATAATCTAATCCAGCCAAATAACATAAAATAGGCCCAGAAAACCCTCCAACATGAGAGGAGACAAGGATACTAATAGAAGGCCAGACAACCAGTAAGTTGGGTACCAGAAAAAGGAAGCAAGAACTAGGCCAATTATACCTTTAGGTCCTGTACTAAAGAGGTCAGAGGAGTATTCTAAGCTCATGTAAGTAAGAGAGCCAATAAATATTTGGGGCAAAGCAATAACACAGAGGGTGCTTTTATTGAAATGTGCTTATACTTTTACAGTTAGAGACTGGTCAGCATTCAAGGATTTCAGGATACTTATTTTGACCACATATTAGCACAACTAACAAAGGACACCTTATTCATTTCATTTTCAAATAGCCTACACAACCAAATACAGGCAATGGTCCTATGTCCCAAATAAATTAGATCACCAAATGTCTTCAGTCTGAAAGAAGTTTATGTTATTTCAGTCTGTTAATGCAAAGCTTGATTAATAATACTAATAAAAGAACTTTTGTGTGCCTGATTTGAAAGAAGTCAAGAGTGAAAGCAAAAATCAAAAAATAAATACACTTAAAATTGACAAGCACCTTAGCATTGTAACTGCCTGTGCTTGAAGACACAAGATTTGTCATGCATTCAATACACTAAATATTTTGTCAAGCGCCTTCAGCTCCCTGTTTGATCATCTATATCTTTTCTTCATATTCGCCCATTGTTTCTTACTCTTTTTTTTTTTTTTCTGCTTTAATTACAGAGCTCAGAACCACTGCAATGCATCTCACTAGGATCAGCTGGTCCCTTAGTACATGTGAAATGATCTCAATGATCTCCATGTTAATGCTGCTGCTCACTTCTTTCCAAGCTCTGAGCCTTCAGTGTGGCAACTTAAAAGCAAGAACAACATCTCCTTTAACTTTCATTCCCAGGGCCTATCATCTAGCCTGGATAACTAGAAGTTTGTTGGATTTTTAAATTAAACTCAAAAAATATCTTCCTGAGAATGAATATATCACTCTATCCAAACTTATACAATGAAATCAAATTTATCAATTTAATTTAGGTATTTCATTGAAATAAACATGTAAAATGCCTGCTGATTCAATATTAAGAATATATAATATAGGAGCATGAGTTTTCTTCCAAATCAACACAGCATAGCTTTTTAATCCCTCAAATTATGAAAAGGCTTAGTGCCAGTGGGATTGTTTATCAGGTAGGCTATAACTCTCCAAATTAGAACTCATTTCAGAAAAGAATGTTATACAACCATGTGTATATGCTTCTTTATGCAATAGGTTTCTCATCTTAGCCACCATACCTTAATAAATACTACAAAATACGTCAATAACAATGATGATTATCTTAAACAACCACTTCAGAAACTGCGGCGATTTTAAAACAGTATTTTATGATCTGAAATGGCATCTAAATGGCTTCACTATTTACAAAAATCTTGCCCTTGAATTCTGAAGAGGTCATATCAGCTAAGTATAGTCTTCTGAATAGTTGATGACTCTGGCAAACCATCTGCTTATCTTTAGAATTTCTCATTACTTTGGATCATTTATGTAGTCTTGTTCCAGAATTACCTATTTCCATCTACACCATAAAGCATGAACACACATTCACACACACACACAAATCACACAGAAATAAGAGATAATCTAAAAAAAAGATAGCTGAGATTCTAAAAAAAAGTCACATGAATTATTTGGCTTTAGTGTCATTCCACATTTTTAAAACCATGTAAATCGTTTTAATAAACAAACAAATAAAAAAGACCTAAATTATGTTTTCCTCTCCAATAAAATGTGAACTGCATGTACCTTTTGATTTACAACTATGTTCGTTGTAAGCAACTTCCTCAAGTTAGAGCCAAGTTTCTCATAGCACATAGAACACTCTCAGCTCTCACTACTGAGTCATGACTCCCGGCCTAACAAAGCATCAGACTTAGCAGCAAAGTGTACCTTTTTGGGAATTTCTATGGAACCCATACCATCACTTCCACAAATGTTTCAAATAAGATAAAAAGGCAGCCAGGCCTGTAAACAAGGGCTCGGCTTAGAAAGAGAGAATTTTAAAACCTAAGATTTTGAGTTTTCTTTTTAAAGAATATTTTGAAGTCCTCTTTGTCATCGAATAAAGAGTGGCAACTTCTCTGTTATGCACTTTCAGGCCTATAGAGGGTTTTCCAGATACATTTTTCCCCTCATCTGATTGGTCATGGATGGTATACCCAAGCCCATCAAATATTGTTATCTCTTCATTTACAAGGAGGCATCTGAACCTCCGATATTTTACCTGATTAGTCAAAATCCCCCAGAGAGTAAGTGTTTCAATCAAACTGGAACTTGGGATGCCTGTCTCCAATCCAGGGTTTAGCAGAGCCCCTCTTTCTATATAAACAAGAATATGTTGGGTTGCTTCAACTATTAAATGTTATTTATAAATAAGACTCTCTCAAAATTAACTATGTCTTCATTGCCCACCATTATCCATATTCTTCCCTAAGCATTTAATTTACTTCACATAGTGGTGTTAGTTCTGATATTCAGGGTACTGTGCACTCCCTGGCCAGTGGGTTTAATGTCTCCTATTTTATGACTACAGGCACAGTCCCACCTCTCTGCTGAACTGCATTGTCCTAAAAAATGTTTATATGTACCCAGGGACTCCAATAATGGATCCATAAAAAAAATCAATAAAAAATATTTTAATCAAAATTCACAGTCTGACATCACAGAGTCCCCAGAATTCTCATTTAAAATTGGAACGCATCGCTGAAAAACGTTGATTGCTGTCGTAACCTCACTGGTTTCTAAATGCATTCTGTTCATGCTCTGCTGTTGATGGAACTGGCTGCTGATGTGTATCCTTAGAGGAACCTTTTTGTATAATGAATAAAGAATCTCAAAATATATAAAAAGGGCCTACCATCTCTCCCAGCAATGGTGCCAAAGAAACACAGAAAGGGCAACTCTCCTGCTTCCTTTTTTGCTGGGTGTCATGATCATGTGAACACCACAAAAGAATAATATATATTTAAGAGGAAAGAAATGTCCTTTTGTTACCCCTGAGCAACTGCAAGATTCTTAAAGCATCTTTTCTGTGCAAGTTGTAGGTCCTTTTCCAAGGTGAAAAAAAACCCACAAAATCCTGCAAGAAGAGATGTTCCCGATGCTTGCCTTGGGCATTTGCTGAGCTAGCCAAAGTATGTACTCATGCTATAGATCACTCTGGCACCATTAAAGAATTACAGGGCATCACATGGTCTTGTAGGAATTAATCACTGCTTAACAGTATGTGCTCCTTTGTTTATGAAGTCATTTGGAATATCTGCATGTAACCAGGGGCTCACTGAATGGAGTATCTGCAGGTAATGAACCATGGCATTGTGTTATGGTCGAGCTATAGAATGTTCCAATTGGCAATTAATATGCTAGCAGTGAAACGTATTTATTTTAGGGAAAGTCGGAATCATAATTTGAAACTTTTTAACAAACCACAGAGAGATCCTATTTATATCTTTTTTTTTTTTTTTTTTTTTTTTTTTGCTAATAGACCTTCACAGATGATTTCAAGGTGGAACAGAATAGCATCAAAGATAAACGTTGTCTAGCATTTTATAGTAACTCTTTAAAGGCCCAGCTCTTTAAAGGCCCAGCTCATATAGCCTTATGCTTGTATTTTCCTTCAGGGACCCCTCAAAAATATCAACTAAAGGACATATATTAAATTTCAGTTTCAAGTATTTGCCACCAATAAAATAGAACTGCAGGTTACAGTCCAATAAAGATTTAATTGCCCTTCAGAAACTTTGGGAAAAAAAGAAAAAGAAATAAAAATAAGTGAAAGGAAAAGAAGAGAAAAAAGAAATAGAGATAAGTAACCTTATACTTTATATACGTAGATAGTAACTGTTTAGTTGCTAAGGAATAGAGTTAATATTAAGACAAAGCAAGGGAAGTCCCTTTCTGAATTTCTCAAATATTACACAGTTTTTCACTTATAAATATTTATCTTGCTCATATGATTCAGATGACATACACAAATATCGATTAGTCTCCCAATAAAAGACAAGATGTAGAAATGTCAGGATTTATGTAAGGCTGTCGAGCTGTGTGCCGCTAATTTATTTCTAGTTCAAGTTGTTTATCATTATTGTACCTCATTTTTAAAGTGTTGAAGAAGGTTTTAAATAGATGCTTTTGGAATTTATATGCAACAAGTACCGTAGGACAAGTATACTCCACTTAAACTACAATTCTGGTATAAGTACTAATCAAATTATTAGGGATTTTATATAGCTGAGGCAATGTACATTGCTTCCATTTCTTGTTTTAAATTCGTACCAAGAAAGGTGGAAACTAGATGAGAAGCAATTCGTTTTCTATTCTCCACTCTTCAACGTCCATGAATTATCACATTTCTAAGTAATTAGGATATAATATCATATGGCCTATTTAATTAGACATTAAAATCATCACCTTCCAATTATGCAGGGTTCTTTTTTTTCTCCTTTTCATTCTAACTTTGATCATGTTAGATTAAAGAAATAAATTCAAAATCACCAGTGACTATAAAGATATGCTCCATATTTCCTAATTTAGAATTTTAGTTTTTAATTGATAAACCTCCCAAGCAGGTCTTCTAGTCCCAAAATGTTAGAACACCAAAGTATCTGTTCATATTCTTTCATTCATTGACTATTCTACCATCATCTTAGCATGTACTAGTTGTATCATAATAAGATTTTCTAAGGTTAATGTGGTAAAAGGCAAATAAGAAACTTGTACTGAACATTGACACATTGTTTTTGTTGGAAAATAATTATCTAGTTGGAATCAGAATTGTGTCCCTCCTCAACCAAGTAGAGTGGGAGAGAGAGTTAAAGAGAGAGAGAAGCCCTTTTAGGAAGTGAGACCTAAGAATGTTCAGGTTCATGAAAAGTTTTAGAAAAAGTGAGTTGATTTACCCAGGTCTTCTTGTGACATTTATACCCACAAGATGTATGATTCTTTAAAAATGACTTTATATTCGTTAAATCGAAGTTGAGAATATCTTAATCTCTATCACTCTACTTGAATCAAACTATATTTTGCCTCTCATTCTGTTTTCATCTCCCAGGGCTTTGTTTGCTAGCCAAAGGTAGTCAGTCAACCCTGCCTGAAGCTCTTTGGAAGCAAATTCAGGTAGCAAATGATTTCCTTGTGCTATTCAGATCTACCTCTCGCCAAGGAAGCAGCTTCCCATGTGATCACTTCATGTTTCAATTTTACCAATTTTTTCTGTGCTTTTTGAACCCTAATTTGGAATTGATACTCACTTTCTTATATTAGGAGTGGTGGGGGAAAATGTCTAGAAACGCATTTATGTTTAAATGTGAGTCCGCCAAGTTGCTCAATGCTTTGGTCGTGGGTTTACGGAGAAAATGAAAATCAGCTTGAGTGATCCGGCTGCTACAGCACAAGTCAGAGGACTTTCATTCCCTGACTTTGAGCCTTTGACTTGCTCTAATATAATCTTGTCTGCTGAAGCAAGAGGTGTGACCACTGTGTTATTATCTGCATTTCAGCTCTAAACTCCTCTGGCCTACCCACACGGGGGCTTTTCCTTTCCAGCATACTGCTCAATCTGATTATGCCACTCTATGAAGGTGAGCTCTGGCCTCTCTACTTGCCCCTTCTGCCCCTTCCACCTATATATTGAATGTTCTAGCACCCTGTACTGATGCTGCTGCTATGCCACATTTTTTTTCTGCAATCGCAAGGGTAAATAAAAGTTACATGCCTATCAGAAAATCAAGAGTTTCAAAGTAAATATAAGTTCTCTCATCATCTCTAATTGTCACTCACTGTGGATGTCAAACTGACAGAGTAGCAGAATCTAATTTCCTTGTTTGATTCACCATGAAATTAAACTGAACTGACAATTTTTATTTTCACCTGGCAAATTCATCCGACACTATTTAAATCTAGCTAATCAAGTACAGTTATCTGCTGTGCACACTCATGTCCTCTACCACACCTCTGATGTGCAGTATCCCACTTCCTGGGCTTTCTGCAATAGCCGCGTGTTGGATTACATTTACAGTTTTAGAAGGTGTAAAGGAATGCATGAACATAGTTAGCCAAGGTGACAGCAAATGTCTCATGTCACAGAATTACTACTGAAAGATGAAGAAAAATGAGTAAAAAACAAAACTCCTTGACTTCAACATTGTTCAAAAACCCAACCAGTCAGATGGTTTAGCAAGGCCTGTGCTCAAAAGGTAGAAAATATAATTCTGAAGTTAACTTACTTTTAGAGGGAAAAAAGAAGTGTTTAATCTCTTTGAGAAATAAACATCGCCATTCAGAAATGGTCATATTATAGAAAGAAGTGCCAGATATGTATTTGTATGATGAAATAGGCCATCTGGCACTATGGGAGTGACCACTGGGAGATGAACTATATAATTTGAGCTTTCAAAGATAAGGAAGACTACACATCCTAGAGTCATTATACAATGTCTCGAAGCAAGGATTTATGGTATTCTAGTGAATCAAAAAAGTTATATCTTGCCACATAACCACTGACAATTACCAGCAGCTCTGAAGGGACAACTTCAAAGATCATCAATGAAGGAAAAAACCTAGACTTAGTTCACAGAACAATTAAATGGGTCTCTTGATGCATCAAGAGGAGCAATTAGCTGGACACAGAGTTAGCAGATATATCGTGTCTTTACACCTAAACCTCTTTTCTGGTTCAGGCCAGTTTCTAGACTTTTACAATGACTTATCATAGACATGTGCCTGACTTTCCTTTACTCTGAGTCTAAAGTGAAGTTCCATGTGTTTAATATCAGTTACAAGACATCGTCAAACATGAACAGAAACTCTGAGCCAATGCCACATTTTAGACAGAAGCTAAAATATCTCTATGTTTAATGAGTATGAACCATGTCAGAATATGAATAAATATGTGATTCACCCTTGGAAAAATGCACATGATGCATAAAATCAATATGCAATTTCAGAGCATTCTATGGACTCCTTGGAGACCTTATATTAACTAAACCTAATCTCACAGCTGTAATTTTTTAAGCATTTTCTATATGCTGGACACTGCTAACACCTTAAAGATATTACCATACCAGCTGGTCTGACCTCCTCAGCCCTGCTGGGAAGAATTGTTAAGTTAAAAGGTCTGAGCTACACACTCTTGAAGAAGTCACATGCAATTGTTCTTGTGACAAGCTACTCGAGTACAAAGTAGGAGTGGCTGCCATTGTAACATTAATTTAGAATTTCTATTTTATTATTTATTTATTTATTTTTAAAGTATATTTTATTGATTATATTGTTACAGTTGGCCCAATTTCTTTTCCCTTTGCTCCCCTCTGCCCAGTACCCCCCTTCCATCCAGCAATCCCACCCTCCTTAATTCATGTCCATGAGTCATGCATATAAGTTCTTTGGCTTCACCCTTTTCTATATTATTCTTAACTTCCTCTTGTCTATTTTGTACGAACCAGTTATGCTTCTTAATCCCTGCACCATTTCCCCATTTCTCTCTCTTCCCCCTCTCAGCTGATAACCTTCCAAATTATATCCATACCTATGATTCTGTTTCTATTCTGGTTTGCTTAGTTGGATTTTGTTTTTATTTTTTAGATTCAGTTGTTGATAGTTGTGAGTTTGTCATTTTAATGTTCATAGTTTTGATCTTCTTTTTCTTAAATCAGGCCTTTTAACATTTAATATAATAATGGCTTGGTGATGATAAGCTCCTTAAGCTTTACCTTGTCTATGAAGCACTTTATCTGCCCTTCCATTCTAAAGGATAGCTTTGCTGGATAGAGTAATCTTGATTATAGGTCCTTGCTTTTCATCACATTGAATACTTCTTCCCAGTCCCTTCTTGTCTGCAAAGTTTCTTTTGAGAAATCAGCTGATAGTCTTCTAAGAAGCCCTTTGTAGGCAACTCTCTTCTTTTCTCTTGCTGCTTTAAAGATTCTCTTTATCTTGAACCTTTGGTATTTTAATTATGATGTGTCTTGGTGTGGTTCTCTTTGGGTTTAGCTTGTTTGGGACTCTCTGGTCTTCCTGGACCTGTGTGTCTATTTCCTTCACCAAATTAGGGAAGTTTTCCTTCATTATTTTTTCACATAAGCTTTTGATTTCTTGCTCTTCCACTTCTCCTTCTGGCACCCCTGTGATTCAGATGTTGGCACATTTAAAGTTGTCCCAAAGGTTCCTAAGCCTCTCCTCATTTTTTCAATTCTTGCTTCCTCATTCTGTACAGGTTGACTGTTTTTTTTTCTTCCTTATGTTCCACATCACTTATTTGAAACCTGGTTTCCTTCCCTTCACCCTTGGTTTGTGTGGATTTTCCTTTGTTTTATTTAGCACAGCCTTCACATCTTCCCCTATGCATTTGCTTTACTTAAGCATATTTTTCAAGTCTTTGACCATCTTTATTACCAGCGTTTTGAACTCTACATCTGTTAGGTTGGTTATCTCTTCATCTGTTAGGTTGGCTATCTCCTCATCGCTTAGTTCTCCCACTAGAACCTTGACCTATTCCCCCTTTTTGGCCATACTTCTTTGTTCTCCCATGTTTGATTGCCTCTGTGTCTTAGGTAGAGATGTCACCCCTGTTACATTTTAAGGGATGGAGCCTTAGGTATTTGTCAATGTGGAGCAACCTATTTCACCATGTTGTGGTGCTGTATGTGGGGGTCTGAGAGGGAACAATGCCACTTGCTCATCATTTATCCCATTTCCAGGAACTTCTCCCACTTCCCATATGAGACTGGCACTTCTCTAGCTGTTGCCTTGGCCTTGCTCCCAGAGTACATGGGTCTGCAGATGTTCTAGGACTATGGGGGCCCTTTAAACAGGCAGACTCTGCTGAGAGACTGGCAGGTTCTTCCTCCACCCCAACCCCAAATGGTTTGCATAGTCAGAAGGAATGAGCCTTTATTCCTCCCCCCTAGCACTGGAACCATAGCTGCGCAGTCTGGTCTTGTGCTGGGAGTGCTCCCCAAGTGTCCCTCCCTACTTTTTAAAATGTGTTACTGAGTTTTCCACCAGCCTGCTGCTGCTGCTGCCACCACCACAGTGCTTCCTCTCTGCCCCAACTCCACCCCTCTTATATGTCTGGCTATTTCTTCTTTATATGTATCTTTGTTTGTTGGACTTCCATGCAGCTAGATTTTCTGGAACTTCTGGTTGTCTCTAGTTTTGAGATAGTTGTATTCCTTCTTAGTTGTGGTGGGAGATGCAGTGTGTTTATCTAGGCCTCCATCTTGGCCGGAAGCCTAGAGTTTCTATTTTAAATTACAGATCATTTTCATTGCTCCCTGAATAATAATAGATATAACATTTTTCTCTTTATAGGATGTCAAATAGAACTATTCACTGAACTTCCATAAAGGCTTCTCTGGAGAAAGACTAGCATACTCTTTATTTCCCTCAAGATGTCCTAAAATGATTCTGCATCTACCATGTAACTTAGGTGCCTTTTGAACTACACCTAATATCCCTTGATTCATATTCTTCCAACAGGAATTCCAGAAAATTAAGTTTTGTATAGTTCAGATCCTTAAAACCCTGAAAGAAAACATTATTAACCTCTTTTGATATTATGAGGAGCAAAGACCTAGAAAGTCTGAATACTTGCCCTTGCCCACACAGCTCATGAGCAGTAAAGCAAGATTTAAAATGCAATTCTTTCTGACTTTAAAGCCCAAATTCTAAGTTGCTGTGTTCTATTCCCTAGACTCCAGGGTAAGAACCTCTGCTTAAAAACACTGGTGTGTTATAAGTTTGATGAGACATTTTCACACATTAACTAGAATAGAATAAGCAATAAGAAGTTGACCTTAAGCATATCATAATGGATTCAGGTTACTTCAGGTTGAGAAATGTTAGGACATCCATTGCACAAATCCCAAGCTATCCAATGCAAGAGACCTTCCACAAATCCCCACCCAGTCAGCTCGTCTCAGCTACTGGAAGACTTTGTGATTACCTATGGCAAAAGCCATTAGAAAGGACAGACCCATGGAGAATCTGAGCCAAGGAGTCTTAAGCCTTCATTCTTGCACAGTATTCATGCTATTTTTTAGGATAAATATAATTGTGAAAATACTTCCTCCTTCCAAACAGGACATAATAAGCTGTATGACACCTGAGTGACCTAACCTCTGTAGCATGATTAGGATAAAATCAAGAATATACACAGAGGAAAAATGGGTAAGTATAGAAAACATTATAGGAGAAAGTACAAAAAGGCAGAAGAGAAGCACTGCAGGAAATGCTGTTGAGAACTTGGAAAAAGTCGAGATGTGCAAATGCAACAGAAGAGGGGTTGTCATGACAAATCTGAGAAGCTATAGCAAAACAAAGGAAACTGCAAGCGAATGAAGGAAAGAGAAAGCTCTGGTCCTACCTCTTGATGTCTTATTTTCACTGCACTATAGTTGGTTATGTGTGGTTGGGGGGACAGAAAGCGAGAGCAGGGCTTTGACAGAACGTTTCCCTACAAAGATCACTGGAGGGAAAAACAAGTCGCCACTTAACTATAGATGCAGGTCCAGGTGGAAAGTAAGCTCAGTGCTGTCCTCAAATGCTTGCATTCTAAGTCATGAATGTAACTTCCTAATGCATGTATGAATGTTGGACATAGAACTCTAGAAAGAACTTCATAACAAAAATTCAGAATAAAACAAAAAGAACTCTGTCTTTTTCCAATGGAGATACTGCTACCTGAGCACTCTTCCCACTTCTATTTTTTAGCAAATTTAAACATTATAAAAAGGTATACAATAGCATAGTGCAATAGACTATTTGCACTATTGCAAATTTTAGTGAAAGCAGTGAACAAGTTTCGACAAAGCACGGGAAGTAAAATGTGAAATGGAATTACTGAGGGGGAAAGGATTTCGATCACCTACTACGTTTTTAAGAGCACATAAGCTGGTAAAAAGCTCAAGGTGACATTTCTCCTAGTGTGAATTATGGGATGACCAGCCATTGATATGCATAAAAATTACTATAAGTTGGAAAAGGATTTAAGGGAATGGAGAAGGTGCTCACAGGAACAAAGTAAAATAAAGAAACCAAGGAAACATCCACTTTTTGAAACCACAGGAAAAACAGCAGAACAAAAGAAATCAGACTGTTAGAGCTTCAGAGGTAAGACAAATGCATGGAATAAAGCAGAAAAATAGAATCTGTAGGCCAGTGCTGCTCCAAGTACCAGACTTTGATGAGGTAAGTAGCTGGTACCAGAATGTAAATCAACACATTGTTTCCTGGTTGTGAAAAATTTTTGCTTATACTGTTACTACTATTTGAATAATAATAATTCTAGCTAAAGAGCCACACTAAATAGTGGAGTTTGTGGTATAATTAGTTTACATTCTGCTGAAAGCTTCTTATCTCCTTGTGAAATGGTAACAAAACTAGTAACAAATGTGTGGAATAGAACTGACTCAACTTCAAATGAGAAGAGATTGCCGATAAAACTCTGAAAGGCAAGCACCAAGGAGAGAGCAAACAACACGAACACCTATGGCAGGAGAAAATGCAGAGCTTCCCCAGAAGGATGTTACGAAGAGAGCAATGTCATCAGGAGAAAAGAGACGGAGGGACAGTAGCCTTTCTGCTCATATAGGGAACATGGGGCTGGAAGGCTGGAACAGGGAGAGGTTGTCATTGTTCAGAGGGTACCTGGGCCTTTGGTGTTACCTCAAGTAGCTAGTGCAGACTAGAAAGAAGGGCTTCTCACCTTTGGGGTGAATTAACTTGTCAAGGAAGACTTGAGGCTGTTGAGAAGGCTTCCAAGTATATTTTTAAGAGAAAACTATTGTTCTAAATATCCGTTTTAAGATGACTGGTTATACTCGAGTATCATACTAAAAACTTTTGTTGTTAATAAAGAATAACTTTCATTAGTTAAGAAATACCTACACTCTGAAAATGATTTTGGCACAGACAATGATAACTGATTATATTCATTTGCTAGAACTGTCATAACAAAGTATCACAGACTGGGTGGCTTATACAACACAAGTTCATTTTCTCACAGTTTCAGAGTCTAGATCAAGGTGTTGGAAAACTTGTTTTCTTTTACGACCACTCTCCCTGACTTGTAAAGGTCTTCTCCCTGTGTCTTCACATGGAACATGTCTATGTCCTAATTTCCTTCTCTTATAAGGACACCCCTCATATTGGATTAGTACCCATCTAATAATCTCAATTTAATTTAATTACCTCTTTAAGGACCTCTGTCAGAGTGCAGTCATTGTCTGAGGTGCTGGGGGTTAGAGCATTAACATATGAACTTGGGCATCACAGCTCATAACATTGATAAAGCCCCAACCTATAGTGAGACACTGTGAGCACACAACCATGCACGGCCATGCTGCCTTCACAGTGACTAGCACAGCACATTCCAAACGGAGTGAGGTGTAGGGAGGGGTGTGGGGCACAGCTCATATTGGTTGGGTGGATGGTTTTGAACCACTTCCCTGTTCTTTTTCAAATTCTCCTCAAATCAACTATCAATTTTACTTTAATATGTTACATTGAAAATAAGCTTAGAATAGGGAGGCAAAGATTCAAAGAGAAAAGTGGGATGATGAGACGGTGAAGAGAAGTCTAGGATCCAGAATAACATAGCTCAGGTCAACATCTCACACAGGATCACTTGGTAAATTTGAGAGACTTGGGCTCCTGATACCTTTCTTAATCCAGAGCAAAGTACGGCTTCAACATATGGCAATGGCTTTTTCAAACGATCCATGAAACATTTTTAAAAATTCAAGACTTTAGTCTATAACTTAGACCTCTAGGCCACCACAAACACTTGGCTTCAATGAACCAGATATTTGAACCTTTTTGTGTCTCCTGTCTTCTGTTGGACTAGAGCGTTTGTCTTTTGGAGTCAATCAGATGATGTCATGGCTTTCCTCTACCTTTGGGGTATTTTCTCCCCACTTCATTAGCCTTCTTCTATGGACATTCTTTTTATCTAAGTACCCCCGTCAGTGAAAAATGTCGTTTCATTTGTGATAAAGTAGGAGCAAGAGCTTAAGCTGATCAGTTTGAATGAGACCCATGAGAACTGAAATTGTTCTTTCTGCAAGGCCTATGTGCAGAATTTTCTTTCACTCCACTCTCTTTATAGAGAACACCCCAGCCTGCTCTGTTGTTTTGCTCCTTAATGGCATAAATCACGCAAATTGTTAAAAGTCACTGTTGTAATGATATTTGATAGAAAATTTAAATTAGACCACAGAGAAAAACGACAGTACTTCTCCAAGGCTGTATGATTCAGTTTTTGGTACCAAACCAGAAGTTGAAAATGCAGTGCAATTTTATAATGAACAGACGTATTGCCTCTGGCCGTCATACAACTGCAAAAATGGTTAGAACAAGGCTGACCAAAAATTAGAGGGTCTTATGCATATTACATAAAATGTTCTCTCTCTCTTCCTCCCCCCTCTCTTTGTATATATATAATTAGCCTTGACTTCAATTAAAATTAACTAGTTTAGATGAAGAACAGACTAGAATAGTGTTTAAAGCAAACTTCTGAAAAATCACATTTATATAAAGGAAATAAAACAGGCCAGAATTCCAAAAAACGTGCAGCTTGTGTTATTGCACTTGGATGAAATATGCTATGCTATTTGAGGTAGCATAATACTTAGGCCGCACAAGGCCCTCTCTTCCTCCCTCCCTCTGACTCTCTCCATCTTTGAGTCTCTCTCCACCCCTTACCCTGTATCATTTCTGCTGCTCCTCATGTTCTCACTCCCTTTCACACTCTCTCTGTCCGTCTCTATTACTGTTAAGTCTCTGATTCCCTCTATGCCTCCTTCTCTGTGTCTCTCTTGGCCATTTACTCCGTCTTCATCTATGTTTTCATTCTCTTATTCTCTTGCTGCCTCTGGGTCTGCATGTCTCAGCGTTTCTGTCAATTTTTTTTTATCACCTCTAAGCCCATTTTATGGCTGAGATTCTTGATGCCAATGCATTCTGCAAGGGCGCAGAGTCTCAGAGTACCTACCAGGCAGAGCCAGCAGAGCCCAATGCCATGGAGGGCTCAGGGGGTGCCCAGAAGGACTCCTGTGGGGACGCAGGAGCCACCTGCAGCACAAGAGGTGCTGAGGGGCCCCTCTCAAGTCCCCTTTCTCTCTCCAGGCTCAGCATCTGCACCCCGACTCAAGAAGTAGGAAGCATGGTTCCCTTGCCTCTCCTCCCAGCACCAACTTGGGTGGGGGTGGGCATACATCGACCCTAGGTCTTTTCCCCTGAGGAGCTCCTCCACTTTCTGTCAAGTGACTGCGTGACTTTAACCTCAGCTTGCAGCCAAGTGCTTGGGACATCAATCTTTGATGGCTCAGAACCAAGCTGTGCTTTATTCCTATCTGTGCTGATTTCTTAGCCTCATACCCAACTCTCTTTAACTATGGGAATCTTTGTTTCCATAAGAGACTCTCTCACTCTCTCTCTCTTCCAACAGTGTTTAGAGCAATTCCATTTTGATATATTCTTTTTTTTTTTTTTAAGAGAGAAGCTGTTTCTCAAGAGGCCTGCAATGCCCCTTTGACTGCTAAGGCAAGGAGGAGCTCTTTTGTCTCCCCTCTCTCCAAAGCTGTGCGTGTGTTTCTTGGATCATTCAACTAAGGAAATGCAGCCAATGCTTTCCACAGCTCCTCACCCTGGAAGCTCAATATATGCTTTTCTTTCAGATTTAACTTAGCTCGGTGTCAAACCTGCCAGGAGAACCTCAGATCTTCACTACAGTCAGTTTGTCTAGAGCCAGTCTGCTGAAGACATCCCCTCTGGCTTTGCTATCCTTGCCATTTCAAGTCACTTCTGGATTACTTATCATATAGCCCTACACAGTATTTTAGTTTTATGCTTTAGTTCTATACCTCATGATAGAACTCTAAAGGGTGAAGAGCTTGTTGGGTTTGAAGAAGAGAGATTATGAAAAGGATTTAGGTTTAGGTTCTTGAATAGTATGTGGGGTTGATATGGGACAGAGGCAGTTAGGAGCCAGAAAACCAAGGAGGAAATCCTTTAGGCAAGTGTGCACACATTAGCTCAGAAATGGTGTATTTTGTGTTTTATGTACAGTTAATTACATAGCTGTTGGGAAAAATAAAACAGCACTGTTATCACATTACCATATAATTACCATTGTTTTCTAAGAAGTTACTATGTAGTTACTACATTATTACAGAAAAAAAATAAAACATGTGATTTCATGGTAACTATGCAATTAGTTCATGTCACTACCAAATGTATACTTATTGAACCAACAAAGAACTAAAATGTTTCATTTATTCCCTCCATGCTCATGAGTCATAATATTGTTCCTCTTTTAGAAATGACATAATGAATCAATGTACTAACATAGGAAATATGCAGATTATGCTTTTTTCCTGATCATTTTTTTTTTTTTTCTGGTGAGCAAATGAATACCTTGGAAACTGCAGCTGCAAAGTAGTTAGCACACCAGTTAGGCAGGCAAGCAACCAGAGTCTATCAAGCAAATCTACTGCATTTAATGAGTTCAAAACAATGAGTCCTTTTTGGTTGTGGTGAGGAGGGGGTACCTTGGCAAGCCAAGTGCCTCCCTGTCCAAAAGAAATAAGAAAAGGATTAAGCACATTTTATTTTATGTTGCTTACAGGCTAAAATCAGAGCAAACAAAAACTGGCACCATGTCATGTGTACATTCACAGAAGAATTTCAGTTTCTGTTGTACATACTGCTAAGGAAAAAATCCAACATTTCAATACTTAAATCGATACTATAAAAAGCAGACAACTTGGTAAAAGTTTGAATTCACTACCAGAAGTCGGTCCTGATAGTAGAAAAGAAATAAGGGGTACAGGGCATTCTTCTTCAGTGCCAGTGTGCCTTTATACTTACGGCCCTATAGACAATCATCTTCCTATGAAGCTAATTGCAGGCTGCTTAAAATAATGAGGGCTGGTCTTTTTATTGTAACTAATTGATTTCTAATACTTCAAAATTAATTGGGCAGAACAGGTCATCCCAAGCTTCCTTTGCGGCATGTTTTAATGAGCTCGGAATTTTCGGAATTAATGGATAGATTAGTATAATTTATTTCACATTTGTTATTTTTATAGCCATAGCTTTGACAATCTCCTGGGAAGAAATCCTATTCTTTTTTATTTTGCATTATTTACTTATTTATTTTTATAACTCTGAGCTTTATTTTAATATTATTATTGTTCTATTAGTTTTCCTAGATTTTTCCCCATTGTTCTCCCCTGCCCCGCCCACTCCCCTACTCCCACAATCAATTCTCTACCCCGTTGTCCATGTCTATGGGTCAATCATATGAGTTCCTTGACTAGACCCTCCCCCTTCTTTTCCCCCCTTTTCCCCTCCCTCTTCACTGTCAGTCTATTCCTTGTTTACTTGCCTCTGGTTCTGTTTTGCTCATTTGTTTGTTTTGTTCATTAGGTTCCTCTTATAGGTGAAATCATATGGCATTTGTCTTTTGCCACCTGGCTTATTTTACTTAGAATAATACTCTCCAGTTCTATCCATGCTGTCACAAAAAAATAGGAGTTCCTTCTTTCTTTCTGCTGTGTACTATTCCATTGTGTAAATGTGCTACATTTTTTTGATCCACTCATTTACTGATGGGCACTTGGGCTGTTTCCAGCACTTGTTTCTTTTCTCAACCCTTCCCCTTTTTCTTCATTCAACATTCAATACAACTCTTCTTCATTTCTGGCAGGAAAATGCCTCCACGTGCTAGCTATGCTGAATTTAAATTCTACTCATGAAAGTAGAGTTCCATGGATCTTCTAAACTCACTAAAGTCTTCAGAATATACCAGCCACCCCATTTGATTGACAAAAAGATACCTAAGGGGAAAATTGTATTTGCCCTCTTTTATATACAATATTTATATTTATATGTAGATTCCTTAATTCATAGCTGATATGTTATTGCTGGAGAATAAAAGTTGAATTCAACATGAGTTTCCAATCTTTCTGTTAGCACATACTTTCAAAGACAGTTTAAAAGGAGGAGAGCAAATAAAACTTTCATCAATGAAGAAGTTACCTAAATTCCTGGTGATCTGATTCAACACCTGTCAGTCATGAGAATATACCTATCCTTTTAAAGGAAAGATAATCAAGTGCCTATGATCTGCTTTATTCCAGACATGACAAAGATGGAGATTCCTTAAAGGCAGAGAGAAATAACCTCTGTTTACAGGTAATTAAAGCAGCACTGTCATGTCTTCCTCATCTTTCACCCACCCCACCCTTTCCTGGCCCCAACCTTGGGATGTTAATACACAAAATACAGATACTTAGTTAAGCATCACCCCAAAGCCTTTGTTTCCTGTTAAATATTGCCTCATTTCTTTAAAACGGGAAGCATGGTATGGTAGACAGGATTCTAAACTGGCTTGCAACATCCACCATGTCCCTGCTGTACATGCCTCACATATTACCTAGGACTGTGAGTATATTGGATTTTACCCCATAATTTTTTAAGTTAAAATAAGGAGATTATCCAGGTGGGCCCAACCCAACCACATGAGCCCTTTACAAGATAAAAGATTCTTCTCTAGCCGGTCACAGAAAAGGAGGTGAGAGGATGTGCTCCCACTGGCCTGGAAGAAAGCCAACATCCATGAGTAAACTGTGGATGCGGGCCACATGGGAAAGAACTGCACATGGCTCCCAGGCAAAAGTTAGAAGGAAAATGGGTACCTGGAGTCCTACAACCACATGGAAATGAATGCTGCCAATAACCAGTAAATTTGAAAGAAGACTCAGCCCAGATGAAAACTACTGCCCCGACTGACACCTTAATTTTGGGTTGGTGAGACCATGGACAGGGAATCCAGTCATAGCATGCCAGGTATTTAACCTACAAAAAATAAGAATAATAAATTTCTGTTGTTTTAAGCCACTGAGTTTGTAGTAATGGAAAAATAGTATAAGTGGACGCTTGAATACGTTAAGACCTTTTCACTCATACTTTTCACCCAGACATTTTGCAGACACACTTTTGAAGTTTGGGCACCATATTAGTTTTTCTCTGGCAAAGCTTTAGATATAAAATTTAATAGTAACTGGACATACCTAATATTTACAGACTTTGTGAAAAAGAAAAAAATATTTATAGAACCAGAGTTCCCCCAAGAGCCTCTATATGCTCTTTCAATGTAAATTCTTCCATGAAAGGAGCCTGTTTCCAATCAAACCATCAAGTTTCTCATTGAGAAAAGTCTGAATAAATAGTTCATAAAGCCCATTGCTGGTTTGTTCTGTTGGAAGCATCCACCAGACTGAGGGTGTAAATAATTGTACTCTCTGAGATGGTATAATTCACAAAGGGAAGGAGAGAAAAATGCACCTTTGCATCAGCCCAGATCAGGTTTTTGAAAGTTACTAAAAGGATACCGTTGGTTTCAGCTCACACAGTTGATCCTCATTTGTTAAAAGAGATATCCCCACCAGACTCCCACATGAAAACCCCAAGAGGAAGCCTGATATTGGCAAACATGCAAAGGCACGCAACACTGTTTTCATTTAATGAGTGTTACTGCAGATAAAGACATTCCAGCAATCTTTGTGAAGCTGAAGCCATGGGTAGACTGTCATTTAAAAGTACAATTAAATTGCCTTAAAGGTCAGCCATATTACTGAATATAGCACAGTTGTCACCTAAGTGTTTAATATAGGTTCAGCCCAGAAGGCTGCCTGTCACTTGTCATCAGGCCATGCTTCACTAAAGTGGGGGATAATGGGGATGAGCTTGTTGCTCTCCTGTGATCTATTTGTTTTTTACATATAAGCTAAATAATCGATCCCTTCATAAATAATGTGTTTGTGTTTTGTTTAATAGTAAGAATACCAGCTAATAACACTTTTATTAAGATGTAGTTAAAATATCATAAAATTCACCCTTTTAAAGTATAAAATTCAGTGGTGTTTAGTATAATCACTAATTGTGCAATCATCACCACTGAGTAATTTAAAACATTGTTATCACCCCAGATGGAAACCCTGTGCCCATTAGCAGTCACTCTCCACTGCCTCCTCCTCTCAGCCTTGCAACCTCTAACCTACTTTCTGTCTTTATGGATTTGACTATTCTGGACATTTCATATAAATGAAATCATAAAATATGTGGCTTTTTATGTCTGACATTTTAGTTAATATCTTCAGGGTTTATTTAAGCCACAGCATAAATCAATACATCATTCAGTTTGAAGACCAAATAATGTCCCATTGTATGGCTATATCACCTTCTGTTTCCCATTTCATCAGTTGAGGAACACTTGAGTTGTTTCTACTTTTTGACTATGGTGAATAATGATGCTAGAAACATTCATGTACAAATTTTTCTGTGGATCTATGTGTTTATTTCTCTTGGGAATGGAACTGTTGAATCACATGGTAATTCCATGTTTAACATTTTGAGGAACTGCAGAAATCTTTATCAAAGTAGTTGCACCACTTTAAAACAATGTATAAGGTTTTCAGTTTCTCCATACACTCACTGATACTTATTTTCTTTATTCTTTTTAGACATCCTAGATGGTTTGAAGCATTACCTCATAGTTTTAATTTATACTTCCTTAACGATGAATAATGTTAAGCATCTTTTCATGTACTTATGGGTTATTTGTATATTTTCTTTGAATAAATGTCTGTCCTAATCCTTTCCTCATTTTAAAATTAAGTTATTTGTCTTTTTATTGCTGAGTTGTTCAAGATCTATATGTATACTAGCTATTAGTCCTTTATCAGATACATCTGATTTGCAAATATTTTCTTCCATTCTTTGGGTTACCTTTTTTTTTTGAACACATAATAGTTTTTAACTTTGATGATGTCCAATTATCTATTTTTTTTATTGCTTGTGTTTTTGGTGTTATATGTAAGAAACCATTGGTTAACTCAAAGTCATGAAGATTTCTGCCTATATTTTCTTCTAACAAATTCACAGCTTTACCTTTAATATTTAGGTATCTGATCCATTTTTAGTTAATTTTTGTGTGTAATATAAAGTAAGAGTTGAATTTCAGTGTTTTGTATGTGGATATACACTTGTCCTAGCATCACTGGTTGAAAAGGCTGACTTTTCTTTACCATTGAATTGTTTTGGCACTCTTATCAAAAAAATCATTGAGCATAAACATATTGGCTTATTTCTGGACTCTCAATTCTATTCCATTGATGAATATGCATGTCCTTATGCCAGCACCACACCATCTTGATTACACTCACTTTGTAGTTAGTTTTGAATAGGACAAAGTAAGTCCTCCAAGTTTGCTCTTTTTCAGGATTGTTTGACTATTCTGGGTTTTTTGAATTTCTGTATGAATTTAAGGACCAACTTGTCAATTTTTGCAAAAACTGCAGCTAAGAGTTAGATAGGGTTGCATTCGCTTTGTAGTACAATTTAGGAAGTATTGTAATCTTAACAATACAAATCTTCCAATCCATAACAGGAGAAGTCTTTCCATTTGTTAGGCTTTTTTTCAATGATGTTTTCTAGTTTTCCGTGTAAGACTTTAAATTTAGTCCTAAACATTATATTCTTTTATTGTTATTATGAATTTAATTATTATCAATTTCATTTTTTGACTGTTCATTACCAGTGAGAGCAACTTGTTTTTAGGGAGATATGAACAGTGAGTTCTAGGACACCACAGTCATATCAGTGACATTCTTCACAGATCTATCGATGTAGTTCTGCTACACTTGCAAGAAATTTTGTGTCTTTCTATTTCATGTCTTATTTAAATACCTCCTGATTGTTAACTAATAGGTACAGTTTCTATACAAAAACACTATATATATGTATGTATGTATATGAGTAATTTGTTATATTATTTATTCAAGCAACAAATATTTACTGAAAAATCCTTGAGATACATCAGTGAACAAAGGAGGCAAAGATCCATGCATTCCTGGAGCTTGCCATTTCTATGCCCAGTACTAATGTACAGTTTTAAGAAGAAATATAATGATTAAGAATCTTATTTTTCCTTGGAAAAAAATTTAATTAGATTAAGATAGTGAACAAAGTAACAGGCTGGCATTTGCTATGATAGGAATTGTTTAAACTACTACAGCCTCTATGGAAAATAATATAGATATTCTCAAAAAATTAAGAATAGAGGTACCATATGACCCAGAAATCCCTCTTCTGCATATCTACACACAAAAACTTTTTTTGAGAATATTTATTTTCAAAGACACATGCACCCCTACACTCACTGTAGCATTATTCACAGTGGCCAAGACATAGAAACAACCAAAGTGTCCTTTGATAGATGATTGGATAAAGAAGATATAGTACATATATACCACGGAATACTACTCAGTCATAAGAAAAGATGAAACACTGTCACTTGCAACAGCATGGATGGACCTTGAGAATATTATACTAAGTGAAATAAGTCAGCCAGAAAAAGCTAAGAGCCAAATGATTTCACTCATGTGTGGGATATACAGCTGAAACTCATAGACAGGCGATAGTATTGTGGTTACAGAGGGAAGGGAGTTAGAGGGTCATAAAAGGTAAAGGGGGCCAAATATATGGTGACCAAAGATGATTTAACTTTGGGTGGTGGGCACACACTGTAATATACAGAACATGTGTGACAGAAATGTGCACTTATTAACCAATGTCAGCTCAATAAATTTACTTCTGTAGTCTAATTTCATGTTATGTGAAGAGAACATGAAGTAGTAAAACAGGAGAGAAAAAGGATAGGAGTAGGAAAAAGAAGAGGGGAAGAAAAAAGAAGAAGTTAAGTAAAACATGAAGGAGAAGGATGTAAAGGTAGAACAGAAAAAAAAATGAAGAAGGGCTGAGACAGAACAAGGGAACAGATAAATTTTTCATCTATATTTTACATGGAAGACACTTAGACACTCTACATGAATTTCCTTGTTTTCTGTTCATAAATTCTAAGGAAGAAGGCTTTATTATAATCCCCAGTTTATTGATAAGGTAACTAAGGCCTAGATGCAGATGAATAGATGGATTTGCTAGAGCCATAAAATGAAATATTGCTAGAAAATAAAAAAATACACATTTTTGTTGAATGAGTCTTGAAATAATTATATTGTAACAGAAGCCAGATACTAAAAGTACACTTGCTGTATGATTCCGTTTATTTTAAAGTCGTTGTAATGAAAACTACATTATCAAAAAGTGTTGTTTGGGAATGGAGAAGGCAGGATGGAAGAATAGAATTATAAAGGCACACTGGGAAACTTTTTGGGGTGGTGAATATTTTTATTACCTATGATGGTTTTATGAATGCACAGAATTATGTTAAAACTTATCGAAGCGTATATTTAAAGCATGTCAGCTCACAGGATATCAACTGTGTTCTAAGAAAACTGTTAAAATACTTAAGTTGTGTATAGTTACACAATAGAATATTAAACAGAAATAAAAATAAACAAACTACAGCTCTACATCACAACATATATGATTCTTAAAGCATTAAGCAAAAAAAAAAGGCAGTAAAAAAATATAGAGTCTGATTTTATTTAATATGAAGTGCATGAGCAGCCAAGGTTAATCTATGACACTATGAGGTAAACAGCAGTAAATGTTGGGAAGAAAAGAAGAGGTAGATGCTGGTTCAATTCCCAGTCAGGGCACATTACTAGGTTACACGTCAGGTCCCCAGTTGGGGGCACGAGTGAGAGGCAACCACACAGTGATATTTCTCTCCCTCTCTTTCTCCTTTCCCCTCTCTCTAAAGATAAAATAAACAAACAAATAATTAATTAATTAATTTAAAAAAAAAGAAGAGGTAGAGTTTGGGCAAGGGGCTGAGGGGAGCCTCTAAGGAGATGAAAGTGTTCAATTTATTGAGTGCAATGGTATTTACAGGGGTGCTTAATTTGTAACAATTTATTGAGTTAAATGATTATGTTTGCTTTTCATACTTTAGTGCATTATACTTAAAATTTTAATAAATATATAACAAAACAATATAAGAAGGTTTATGTGAGCTTGATTGAGACTATTTCAATAGTGACATGGATAGAAGTCATATCATGAACATTGTGGTGGTAGTCAACTAAAAACAGCAAATTTAAGTAATGTTTTCATGAAGTAGCTGAAATAAAACATTATAAAAAGGGGATAAGAATCAAGGCTGTATTAGTACTAAAAAAACAACAACAACAAAAACTGGAGATACAAAGACTATATGATATAGTAGTTAGTTAAAGCATGTAATTGGAAATCAGACATTCTTTATTGCAAATTCTGATTCTCTGTCTTACTAGCTAACAATTGCGGGATCTGTTTAACTGATTTTCCTCAAATGCAGGGTGGGAATAATAGCATTTAATTATCACAATAATTGTGAAGATTAAATGAGACACTATAAATGTAATAGTTTAGCATGGAACACAGCATCTACTAAGCTCTTGAAAAGTATCAACAATGATGAAATTATTTTGTAGTTGGAGGGAAAAAAGTCACTGAAAACAGATTATGGGAGTTTTAAAGAATTTGGGTTTTGATCCCACCAGAAGGCTGTTATTGGGAGACAGAAAAGCTAGCACAGAGATTGTTGCTCATGAAGGTTTGAAATGACAAAATATATAGGTATATTGAGTGATTCCACAATTGCAACTCATTCCAGATCCAGTTTAATCCCTGATCAAATTAAAGTGATGGGCCTAAACTCTATATGCCAAAGCGAGGAAAGGCAAAGTTTCTCTAGTAAAAAACTTTATTTGGATTCTGTGTTTCTTTTATACATAATGCCTATCATATAACAAAAATATTGCCTAATGTAAAATGATTCGTCGTCGGCAGCCGTCCGTCTCGAGAGACGATGGTGTAGCTTCTTAAGAGTCTATCTGCACCGCCGAGAATGGCTGTGCAGTCCAACTCGGGAGTGACACGGTATCTGTCTCCTCCCGTGTTGAATCGATATCTTGCGATGACGCTGGAGTGTCCTCTCCAGTGAAGCTGAAGCTACAGAGCCTGGGCAGGGTGATATGGAGGGTCTGCTGTTGCCCATGCAGCAGACCCCCCCTCTCTTTGCAGCTGAAGGGTCCAAGGGAAAGACGGAGTCAATACAGCTTGGTTTCAGGTGCGCCGCAGGAGTTGCCAGTGTTGACTACAACGTCAAACCACCTTAGGGACTCCAGCTCCGGATTTTCTGTCAGGGTTTACTCCCTTAGCCTTTCCCCTGAAGAGGTATGCCGCAAGGCAGCGGAGGTTTTATGGAGTCAGAGTTTTCCTTCTCTGATGTGCCCTGACTGGAAGATCGAACCAGCGACACTTAGCTCGCAGGCCGACGCTCAATCCACTGAGCCAAACCAGCCAGGGTTGTAAAATGATTAATAACCAAGGAACATAGAAGCAGAGCAACTGATATTATAAATGACTGATAATCTAGGCCAAACATAATCCAGACTAGTAGATAAGGATTTTAAAGAAACTATAACTAATATGTTCAAAATAACAGAGAAAAGGGATGAAAAAATAAATGAGCAGATAAAAATAATAATGAAGCTAATGAGAAAAGCTAAAGAAAAATTTAAATTTATGAAAAGACAAGCAAAATGGAGGACAGATTGAAAGCTCAAATATACAACTAATGGAAATTCTAGTAAAAGAATATAAAGAAGCTATATTGGAAAAGATAAAAGTAGAGAATTTTCCAAGTTTAAGCAAAATATATTTTCAGATCAATAGTGCTCTTTGAACATCAAGAAAAAGATGAATAAATATAACTCTATTTTTAAAAATATTGTGTCATAAACATGAATCATAAAAAGACAATCTTAAAAGTCACTAGAAGAAAAAGACACATTTCCTATGAAGGACTGATAAACTAACACCAACTGAAGAACAGTAATAGATGATGGAATTCAACAGAGTAATTCATTCCAAGTGAAAAAGGAGAAAATAGCTTAGAATTGTATTGCAAAGTATAATTTTATTTATGAATGATGATGTAGTAAAGAAATTTTAAGATACCCAGGACTAAGAATTATGAAGTAGAAGTACAAATAAAAATACACATTTTCTTTTTGTTTTTAGATTTTATTTATTTATTTTTAGAGAGAGGGGAAGGGAGAAAGAGAAAGAGAGAAACATCAATGTGTGACTGCCTCTCATGCACCCCCAACGGGGAACCTGGCATACAGCCCAGGCATGTGCACTAACTAAGGTTCAAACTGGCGACCCTTTGGTTCACAGGCCAGCACTCAATTCACTGAGCCACACCAGCCAGGGCTGTTTTCATATATACAACTTACAACTTAAAAAATTACCATATACTAGGTCACAAAGGGAGTATTAATAAATTTCATGGAATAAATATCATAGAAAACATTGCCATCAATTATAAGGCAATTTAAATGAGAATAAACTACATAGTTGAAAATATCCTATACATATGTTTTAGAAATAAAATAAATTCATAAATGGCATGATTATAATGAGGAGATCTCAATGAAAATTATAAAGCTTACAGGATGCAACCAAACCAGAGCTAAGATAGAAAGATCTTACAGATAAATACATTCCTTGAAAAGTTTGAACAATTTAAAGAGAATAAGTTGATCGCTCAACTCAGTAGGTTAGAAATTTGAGGTAAAAACTAAACCTAAATAGTATGGAAAGAATAAAGAAAATGAAATAAGGACAAAGATTAATAAAAATAAGAAACAAAAAACAATTCATATACCAAAAGTTATTTTTTAAGAATTTCTTAAACTAAAAAAGCACAAATCTTAAAAAAATAGGCCAATAAACTTGGCTAAATGAATGTTAAATTTTTTTATTCAATAATCACAACATAAACAATGTTTAAGGTTAGTTATTGAATGGTAGAAAATATTTGCAAAGTGTATAACTGATTATAAAGGTTTGGAATACAGAATAAAGAAATTTACAATAACTAAATTACTTCTGATATTTGAAAATGGTCAAAGCTACAAATAAGCAATTCACAAAATGGACAAAAATATGAAAAGATATTTAACCTCAAAAATAACCTGGGAATGGGGGAAAAATGGGACAACTGTAATTGAAAAACCAAAAATAAAATAACCTGGGAAATTTTCCTTGATACATCTTCAGCACCTAGAACAGTGCCTGGCTCATGAGAGTTGCTCAGTAAACACTCCTTAAACAATTAAATAAGTACTCAATATTGGTAAGCATGGGAGAAACTAACTTCTTTACTCAAGTAGTCAAAATTGAATAGTAAAATATTTTTATTAGAGAGTAATCTAATGAAATTGGAAGGTGTGCGTGCCATGCAGCTAGCTCTTCTATTTCTGTGACACACCATTAAGGTATTCTGCTTATGTTAAAGATAATTCACTGCAACATTGTTCCTATTGAATATTGAAATAAAAATTTAGTTCCCTCCAAAGATTTTTGTTAAATAATTATAGAATATTCATATTATGAAATATTGTACTGTAAAATAATAAAAATAAAATAAAGCTTATATGCAATATGCATTATCATACATGTAATAGGAAATGAAAAATCAAGTCCCTAAAGTGTGTATACAGAATGATACCACTTATATAACATGAAACAGTACTACATGTTGTTTAATGAAACACATAAGCATTTTATTTGTGATCAAGTATGCATGGGGATTTTATTGGTCAGCATCGTAATGACCTTTGCTGGAGAGAACTCTAAGCTCTTCTATGGTACATGTCATGGATGTTTTAGTTTGTTTAAAATGTGTTAAAGTTGCATGGATAGTAAGTAATCATTTAAATTGCCTCTGTATTTTCTGTATGCTTGAAATATCTTACATGTAAGACAAAGAAATAGAAAAACAAAAAAGATAAAAGAAAGGAATTGCCCTTGCCCTTGAGCTGGAAGAGTTCAGGTGTCTGTAAAGTGGGGATCAATGTCTGCCGAGAGGAGGAGCTGAAGTGGGAGTGCGCTAATACATGCACATAACCTCTGAGAGCAACATGAGAATTGTGGTTCATAGTATATGAAACATCCTAAGTTACATAGGTCAGCACAGAAAATGCAGACCTGTGGCAGCAATGGAATTCATGGAAAGGGTACGGGATTTGGAGAATGGATTGGGATTTTACATATAAAAAGTAAAAGCCAAAATTTTCTGGAAAATGGTATTTGTAATTTCAACATGTGTCTACTGACAAATTTCAAAAGTTTCCAAAATAAGGCTAATCCTGAGAGTACTGTTTTTTTAACATTATTTTTATTGTTGACACTATCACAGATGTTCCCATTTCCCTCCTCTTTGCCCATCTTCACCCAGTCCCCACCTCCCCTTAGCTCTGGCCGTTACCACACTGAGGTCTGTGTCTATGTGTCATGCATGTATGTTCTTCACTTTCTTTCATCTAGTACCCCCACCCCAACAGCTGTCAGTCTGTTCCATGTATCCTTGCCTCTGTTTCTATCTTGTTCATCAGTTTATTATGTTCATTAGATTCCACATATAGGTGAGGTTATACGGTATTTGTCTTTCTCTAACTGGCTTATTACACTTAGCATAATAATCACTAGGTCCATCCATGCTGTCAAAAAGGTTAAGATTTCCTTTTTTACAGCCATGCAATATTCCATTGTGTAAATATAACACAGACTTTTTATCCACTCCTCTACTGATGGGCACTTGGGCTGTTTCCAAATCTCGGCTATTGTAAATTATGCTGCAATGAACATAGGGGTGCTTATATTCTTTCAAATTAGTGTCTTGGAATTCTTAGGATATATTCCCAGAAGTGGGATAATTGGGTCAAAAGGTAAATCCACTTTTAATTTTTTAAGGAAATTTCATACTGCTTTCCACAGTGGCTGCACCAATCTGCATTCCCTCCAGTGGTGCACTTGGGTCCTCTTTTCTCCATATCCTCACCAGCACTTATTGTTTAGCTGAAAACTAATAAATGTAATTATTACCAGAAAGAGTATGATGTCATTAAGACCCAAAATTAGGACCCTGTGTAGGGCCACACTGAATGCCAAGGAACAGCAGCATAAGCATTAAGTCTTTCCAAGTCCTTTCCTACCCACAGAAGGAAATCTGTTCATCTATAGCCAAATGAAGATTTAAGCCCTGGCTAGCCTCGGCTCTGCCCCCATTCAAACCAAAGCTCACTGAACTGTTTGATTGTGAGTAGCTTCTTTGATTTTTAAACTGGTTAAATATGATGAAAATCTGTGCACAAACTTGCAAATGAACCACAGAAAGACAAAGGCCTTTGAAATGGACATTTCAAATGAGCTAAGTAGGCAGAGGAGCCTGCAAGTAATTGTTCATATTTCATGGGGACTTGGCTTTTCATGAATTCATCTCAGTGTCATCTTTCATACATATTACAGTGTCAGTTCATTAAAATTCTTGATGCACTGCAGAACTTGGTCAGACCGAAATGGGGCTGACAGACCTCATGTCTGCTGCACAGATAACCAGACCTTATGAAGGTGAAATTAGTTTTCAGGAGCTGTACTGCTCACTTGATTGATTCCGTCTTAGGAGTCATATGACTTAATGTTTCCTGCTCGGGCTGCCTCTGTCATGCAAACAGGACCTGATAACACATTGTCAGGAGCGCTCCAGAGAGCTAACAGCAATCTAACATCTTTCTACCGAGTGTGAAGTTCCATCTGAAATGTGCATATTTGATAAGCAGCTCGTCTTCCCTCTGTCCTTTTCATTTTCAGAAAGTTAATCTTCTCTGCTCTAGTGACTGCAATAGGGGACGGGGGTAGACAGACATGCCGCAGGTGGCCCCAAACACTAGTACATGGGGGAAGCTTGCTGTCTGGAGGCCAACATGTCTGGACATCACTTCCAAGAGGCAGCCAGGCAAGGAGTGACAATGCAGGTCCACCACCTTATTTATGAGAGACAGCATTTCCAAGGACTCAGGAGAAGAAAATGAAAACAGAGAACTCCACTAGGGAGTGTTATTTGACTTTGTTGTCACAGATTCACTTAACCATCACTTTACCACTGCAAAAATCTGTATCATATATACAGTCTAAAATACACTGCCTTTTTCTGAATTAGAGGTGGATGATATAGAATTTTAAGGCTGAAAGGCATATAGATCCCCTCTTCTTATCCCATTTTACACAGGAGCAAATCTGAGCCCACAGAGCTAGTGGCTGATCCAAAGTCACACATCTATAGCAGTGGTAGATCAGGGCTAAGACTCAGAGCTCTGTCCCTCACCAAAAGTCTTAACTTCTACTCCAGAGAGATTCCAAGCAGAAGTTCACATTTGAATCCACTCTAATAACTTTGCATTCCTGATCGAGGCTTCTTATAATCTCACATAATTACATTATTTTATTTTGAACTTGACAAGTTACAAAGTGTGACCAAAGCCATTATCTCAATTCACTCATAAAGAAACTTTATGAGACAACGAGAGAAAGCTTGTTCTCACTTCACTGATGAAGAAGCTGAGAATGAGAGAAGGTGACTTGCTCAAGGTCAACCACAAAGTCTTTGAATTAGTTAATGAAAATAACCAAAGAAGAGATAGAAATGAGAGTCCAAGACTAAGAGTACACAGCATTGAAGAGTAGCCAAATCTTCTGTTAGAAATTATCAAGTTTTCTAAAGTAAATATATTTTGTAATTTTAACAGTCGTATCCATTGCTCGCCGTACCAGCTCCATATTCTTAGTTCAAACCCCATGTCTCCATGCAAGAGATGTTCCCCAATTTCCTCAGCCTTCAGCATCACCAAGATTATCACATCTCACCAGATGTTACAGGTCCCCTTCAGTCTGACAGTTTTCCTGAGGATGTTGTCAGGAGGCACTGAGAGTAGTTGAAAGGTGGTAAGCAATGATTAGTAATCATGAGTAATGATTAATGACTCCTAGGTGTCAGCTCTTGGAGTGCTTCGTGTAGATGGAAGGAAGAAATCCCACTCATATATGGTCAAGCAATCTATTGACTGGCAAAGTGAAGTCCCTCTCCATGAAGACTAAGTATTTAATGAGGTTAGTTACTGAG
Source organism: Furipterus horrens (assembly GCF_987537825.1). Taxonomy (NCBI): domain Eukaryota; kingdom Metazoa; phylum Chordata; class Mammalia; order Chiroptera; family Furipteridae; genus Furipterus; species Furipterus horrens. The sequence continues at coordinate 166,050,921 of NW_028327174.1, forward strand.
GCTTTTGCAGAAATTCTTCAAACAAACCAGAGGAAAATTATTAGCTATAGAGGTGATGACATTTCTTTATCCAGACTGTGGCAGCAGTTAAAATTCATGAAACTGAACACAAACATACACAAAAAACAATTAATTTTTTGTAAGATAATTTTAAAAATAAAATTAAACAGCACATTAGTTTTGTAAAACAACTACTTTCACATTCCTCCAGGACTGGAAAAGCTCACAGTCTGAAAACAATATAAAAAAGGAACTGACTGATTTTCATTCTCTGGAAAGAATGTTTTCATGATATCCTGGATAAAGTGTCCTCTCTTTAAAACAAGCCTAAATGTCATAAACAATAAAGTCATAAAAACATGAATGTCCACATCAAAATGAAGGCTAACATCCCTATCTTGCCACATACAATAATGTTTACTTTTTAATTCATTCCATTATTCCCAATGAAAGATTTATTTCCTGGATTTTGCTCCTTTTTATACAACTCCATTAGCATCCAATATTGTACCCAACACTTAGCTCATTGTTTGGCACATAGAAAGCATGAAATAAATATTTTTTAAATTAATTAATAATTTATATTTGCCCCCAACTGGCTTGTTCTGATGAAGTCAACACAACAGTGAAATTTCTCTTGAAATCACCCAATAAATTATTTCTCACCAGTGTTATCAGTGACCCCACAGAGCAAAGGCAAGCAAAACAAGTCTACAGATGCATGTTTTCAAAAGCCTGTGCTCATTTATCTTCACATATTTGGAGTGTGGGCTAGTGTCTGGCTCTCCTACTCCAGCTTTTTGGGAGAGAGATAAAAGGTTATTGTGTCAAAAAGGGCATTGCAAAAATATTACAGGCTGTGCTTAAGAATTCTAACTATTCCAAATTTTAAGACTGAACAAAGGAAGAGAAAAATAAAATCTTAATTACCAAAGACCTTTCTCTCTCTCTCTTGCTTTTTTTCCAATGTCATTATAAAACACCAAATCTACCAATTGTTCTTAGCATTACTCAGGATGCCCTGTTTCCTTTCCAGAAGGGAAAACAAGAGAATCCCCTCTTCCAGTTTGTCAGGTCCCAAAGGATGGAAACCTGAAATGGATATCACCTTTATTATGTAATTCCCAACAAGAACTCTGAACTCTGACTTTCAGATTTCTTTGTCTTTCAGATTAGGGAACACCGTGTTGCTGACTTAAGGTGAAGCGTGATGAACGAGTGGTCCTGGTTGGTTCAGAACCTTGTCAGCCTTTCCCAGGCAAACTGTTGATCGATTTCTTGCTTTTCCAGAACCAAGCCTAGGCTGTAGCCACCGGCAGAGGAGTTTTATTATGGGTAAGGCAATCAGTGGAATGGCGTGAAACCTCCGAACAGTTTTTCCATCTGTGACATCAATTCTGTTGGGGAGCAAAGGTGATAGGCCTGCGTGTTCGCCTGAGTGTTTGCTCTGCTTCTCAGAATACAGACATGCCCAGGCTATCAGCCCGTCTGTTCACTGCACTCCCGAAGCTTGCTGAGGTTTATGTCATAAATGTGACTATAAACCCAGCCACTTTTATTGTGTGTCCCAATTCCCTTCTCTTTTTAACAAGAGGAACTGTCCTTTATTGGTCCCTCTTTCCTAACACATTTGAGAAATTTCCTCTAGATTTGAAGCATTTATTCAGTTTCCTTTGAAATCCTTTAGATGCATTTTTCAGACCAGCCACTAGATGCCCAGATGCCAAAATAAAACTATAGCAGCTTTTCCAAGAAAAACAATGGTTTTATGATTCAACAAAGATAATTTCAACCATGCTATCAAGGGGCCTGGGCAAGGTTCTGTGTAGTAAAGGAGTTTTTTTTTTTTTTTCATTCTTTTATGCACTGAGCAATGTAATTATATAGACAAGCGGATTCAAGTTCTCAAACCAAGACTTATCAGAAATAAAAGTCCAAAAGTTGTCAATACTTTAGTAACATAAAATAGAAAAAAAAATATCTTAGAACTTAGCACCAAAGAAGCTTCGGCCTTCATGGCCCTCATGAAAAATTTCTCACCGGCATCATTTTCCAGCTTACCTGTGGCAGCTCCTACACCACTGGGGCTTAACTCTAGCACAAACTGAGGAGCTAAATTGGGACCTTGACATATCCCTCTCATTGGTAGAGTTACTATTACAATTTTGTTGTCAGTGTCCTTTTTATTGGCATTTTTTGCTTCTTTTATTTGGGGGATACATGATTATATGGGGCATGATCAATCTACCGAGTATCCAGATGCCAGAGACCTGGGCTGAAAAAACCTCAAAATTACAGCCTAGGATGCCCTGACCAGTGTGGCTCACTTGGTTGGGTATTGTCCCACAAAGTGAATGGCTGCAGGTTCAATTCCCAGTCAGGGTACATACCTGGATTACAGGTTTGGTTCCCAGTAGGGGCATGTGTGAGAGGTAGCTGATAAATGTTTTTCTCTCTCACATCGATGTTTCTCTCCCTCTCTTTCTCCCGCCCTTCCCCTCTCTCTAAAAATACATAAATAAAATCTTTGGGAAAAAAATTACAGCCAAGGATATGCTAGTGGACAAATAGGTTGGATTTCCTGCATCAGAGTGATTTGGAAAGAGAAGAAGAGAGGGAGCATGGGAAAGGTTTTCAAATATGTAAAGGGACATAACATTAAAAGCATTAAAACCTAAAATCAGAGCACAGGAAGAAACCTAGGAAAGCACACTACCACTCAAAGAGGAAAATATTCTCACCACCCGTGGCCTCTTTCCTCACCAATGGACATAATTCTCTCTCTAACTCTGCAGTGGAACTACACATGCCATATAATTTTCAACAAAGCTATAGAGATAGTTCAAAACAGTGAAAGAGAAGTACCGTGTAGACAAATTAAAATCACCCAGCCAGTCTCAGGCTCATTGTGACTAAGGTGAACCATCTGGATAAGATGCTTTCCTGACTCCACGTGGCCAGGGGCATCTCACCTTTTGCTGTGGGAAAGTCCAAATTTTGGGGCACAGACCTAGTTTCCTCCTTGGCCTTGGGAAGTGGAGGAAGCTGTTTAACCCTTTCATGCTTAGTCTTGCCTCTGCAAGACGTCCTTTCTTGCCCCAGGGAACACCAACTGTGGGGGAGCAGTTCTTCCTTCTGCAGGTGATGTACATGCTCACCCAGGATCTGACCTAGCTATATGGCCATAAGAAATCAAAACGTGGGCGGAGATATTTAGATTTCTCACTGTCATCTTATTGTAAGAAAGAACTTTCTAACAGTGAAAGTTGATCCACAGTAAAAATGTATGAATTCTACAGTAGTAAGTGCTCCATCACTGAAGGGGGTTATGATAAGGCAGTATAGCCTTCTGCCCAAGCTTCCGAGGAAAGAGTTCCTGAACTGGGGGAACAATTATCCCCAAAAATCTCACTTAGTATTTCCCTCCCAATTCTATTAATTTTATAGACCACGTCCTAAAAAGTGATAATAGCAGGTCCAGCATTTAAAATCTATGCGGGGTAATGCTATACCTCCCCCAAAAGAAACAGATCTTTTCCTGAGACGGCAACTGATTTTATGTGGTTATTAAGGTTAACTCTTTCCCTAACAACATTCTATTCCAGCCTGAAAAACACTTATTTTCAAAACATCTGGGGAAAATGATACCGCATTTGCTTTAGTGGTAGTTCCTACACTGAGCAATGCTTCCTATTAAAGATTGACGCTTAAATCATCCAGAAAATCCTAGAATCGCTTATTTTTAAAAAGTAAGTAAATCTCCTGACTAGGAAAGGGAAAACTGAGTCCAGCTTCGTGTTGTCAAAGGCTAAACCAGGCATCTGACAATGCTTATCTTTTTATTCAAATATCCTGGTGTCAAAGAGGAGCTTCTGCTGTGTTGGCAATGGCAAAGGAAAGTCTGGAGTTCCCTGTCAGGTTGCAGTGGCAGAAAATGGCCAAAAAGACAAGTAATTTGCACTGATTTTTTCCTAGAGCAAGAAACCAAAGCAGAACGCTGTACCTTTACATTCAAACTGACTATGGAGGGTTGTCTGTTTACCAACCTGTGGTGTTATATGACTTCAAAATTCAAGGCTATGGAATAGCCAGCTTTCCTGAGTGACATTCACCCAGAAGAGGACAATGAAGCCATTGTCATTCCAAGATTCAATAATGCCCAAACTGGCTATAAATTTCTATCAGATAGCTAACTTTTTTAACAGCAGAAAATGTTGGCCATAAAGCTGCTTATTCCCTCCCTTCCCCATGAGGGTCGTACAAAATGGTTTATGACCTATGTATGCATTTTGACCTTAGCTCAAGTAAACATTATTATTAACAGCCTCCCCAAAAGTATACTAAGAAGACTTTTGCCATCTTGCTGTTGTCATTTCTTCAATATAGTTCCAGATAATCATGCACTGAGATGGGGAAAGCCTCAGTGAAAATGATGCTATGAATAGCAGGTCACCATTTAATGCGTTCATTCACTTATTCATTCCTCCATGCATTGGACATTGATTTATCAAGGACTAACTGTATGGGGGAGGGGGACAGAGTGTTAGGCATTGGTGTGAACAAGATTCCCAGCTTCTACTCAATACAGAACTTTGTGTCAAGTCAGTATAGTAAGTGGTATAATAGAATTAGGCATAAGGTATCGTGGGAACAGAGAGCATATGCAGAGAGAGGTGCCCCATCTCAGCCTGAGGAAGAACCGCAGCTTTCAGATTAAGAGCTGAGCAGAGAGCTAGAGACTTAGAGAGCAAAGACTTGAAGGCTTGAGCAAGCTTGTCATTAGGTTTATGGTGAGCAGAGTAGGGAGGAGGGTGACAAGCATGAAGCTAGACAGGCAGGTAGTCAGAAAATGAAGAGTCTCCATGACTTTGTCCTAAACTTATAATGAATCAATAAAGAATTTTGAGAAAAGGAATGATAGTACTATTAGATTCATGTTCTAGAAAAGACCATGCCATGGCAACAAGAAAAAGAAAAAATCAGAGGGGAGCAAAGCTACTAAGAGGTCCAAGCAAAGATAATCCTAGGCAATGGGAGTAAAGATGGAATGAAGACTGATTTAGAAGGCAGTTTCGTCTCAGTTGACCAATCTGATATGGGCAGCCAGTAAGGAGGCATCAAGGTGTATTTATGGGTATCCGGCTTGGTCTAGGACTGTGGCCCTTGAACTTCAGTACACTTTACAATTAATTAAGGAGTCCTTTAAAATTTCTAGCCTGGGCCCACCTTCCCCCAGGGTTTTTATTAAGCAGGTCTGGAATGGGGCCCAGGGAACACAATTCTTTAAAAGCTCCCCTGGTGACTATAATGTCTAGCTAAATTTGAGGACTTGATATACAGAGGATAAATGTGACACCAAGAAAGAGAAAAACAGAAGAGGCAATAGGGTGGCCATCATCATCTAGAGGAGAAAGAAGTGTGAGGGTTTCTCTCTGGTCCTGCTGAGGTTGAGAAGAAGATCAATTTCCAGATGAGTATAAATTTCAACATCTGTGCTATT